>NW_006775688.1:777477-804286 GCF_000442215.2 Lipotes vexillifer
CTCCCCACTTCCAGAATTGTGTCAGCGAAAATGGCAATGAACTCTCACCACAGAATCTTGTTGAGGGTCGGGGAGGGGGGTGTCCTTGGGAGCCATGTCCCATCATTGTTAACAGCCGACCTATCATCACTCAAAATTTCCATTCTTATCTTTAGAACAGTGCCTCGTACTCCAGATCAGTGCTCCAGCACCTGGGCTCCATTTTCTTAGGGTCTTGCTCTTTGCTCAGCCAATTATGCCTTCATTTGTCACTGGTTTCATTTAAAATGATTTGCATTACAATAGAAATTTTTGGAGACAGTGCTATAGCCAAAGCCCTGTGGGATTTTCAGACACTCTGACAGCCTCAGGGGCCTCCAGGAGCAGGCTATTCCCTCCATGATAGGCCCAATCTTGCCCTTACAATGCTTCATATGGGCCACAGGGTTCAGCTCTTTTCATCAAAATAGCAAATACTTAGAACCCTCCTTGGACAGTAGTTCTAGGTGATTGAACAAAAGCTCCAGAGATGCTCAGGATGCAGACTGCCAAGTCCGTGAAAGTCTGAACCCTCCTTCCCTGCAGAACTTTGGAAACGGCCAGCTACCCATTCCTGATCTCACTTCTTCTCTTATACCCCCAGCAGCATCTAGGGAAAAACCTCACCCATAGGGCAGGTGCTAGACACACAAGAGCATTGATAATATCTTCTGGTTGGTTTATTCCTTTCAGCCTAGGGTCTTGGTTAAAAGGACTGAGGCCCCAGAAGGTGATGACCTCCCCACTGCTGGCAGCATTCAAGCCAAGGTGGGCTGGGAATATAGCACTGGGAACTTGTGTTCTGAAGTGTTGGATTGGAAGAGCTGCTGGTCCTTCTACAGTTCTGGAGGAGGCTCTAGTGGGCTCCCTGTAAAAGTATAGAACTTGGGTACCCTTGGAAAGGGACACTATTAACAGTCAACCCATCCTAAGAGAACATCAATAAATCAGGAGACAAGGTGGCCAGGGTATGATTTCAGTGGACATAATAGCAAGTGATATTAGGATCAAGACAGGTGAAACTCAGTGAAATGTAATGTGTTACCAACAGGGATATGGTCTGAGTGGACCTCATATAAGCCCAAAGGAGCAGAACTTATCAGTACTTACTCTCCCAGGGCTGTCCTGGGAAGAGAACAGCCAGCTCAAGGTCAAGTGAACATTCTGCTATAACCCCAAAAATGTCTGTTGTTGGGCAGGGATAGTTCATCAGAGGTTTCTTTCTCAGATAAAACATCCTTTGAGGTCACCCACTTCCCTTTGCTCTGAAGCTCTGATCATTAAGCAAGCTTCTGATTACTAATTCTATCTTCCAGATACTATGATACTGGATAAGCGATGTGAGAATTCTGGTCACTGAAGTAGAATATCTCCATTGTAAAATGCATGTATGGACATTTGAGTTTATAAGTCATTTTATTTCAAACTTGGTTATTGTGAGTCAGTCTAGGAGACCTGGGCCTACAAGCTAATGGCTGGTCCCAGGACCACAGTGACCACACCAAGGTCTTGCATTATGGGAGGGTCTCACCTGAATGAAATCTTAAAGTCTTAGGCAGTCCCCTGCTCATCCCTCTCTGACTGACGCATTTTCCAGCTCTAATGTTCAGTGATTTAAGAGTTCTCTGAGTCATCCTGGGATGGAGCTTCAGGGTGCCTGTGTGGCCTGTGCACATGATCTGACCAGATGAGCAAGGAGGGCATGAAGAGGGGACTGAGGGAGGAGGCCCTGACCATCTTTTTCTGAACATATTCTCCTAAAGAGACAGGAGAAGTTCTCAGACATCTTTTGGAAATAGTCATCAGGATCTTTACCATTCATCCTTCTTGGTATTTTGCAAGATCAGAACAGTTGGAAGATTCTGGAATGCCCTGACAAAGAGTTTTAAGCTAGTAGAAAATCTCACTCCATCGGTACCTTAAAGTCCATTATTCTCTGTGAATAGTGCAGTGGACAACGGGAAAAGGCACATCATGAGATGGTGCTTCTAGGGCTTCAATCCTAAGACCACATCACCACGTGGAAAATCATCTGAAACTCTATCAAATGCCTGGGAACCATGCTGTCACAGATATTTCCAATCTGAGACAATGAAAATGAAGAAATACAACAGGTTTTCAAAGCAGCAGTTGACTCACCCTGTATTGCTGGGTTGCTGGTCTCAAAAAAGAGGTGGTATGACCATTGCCATGGGAACCTCCACTTTCACTAATTGGTATTCAAACCTCCAGCTGGGAACATCCTGTTCCTGTCCGTAACTGCAGCTCATGACCTACTTCTACTTGCTTGAGCGAGCTGCCCCGGTGAGATACCTGGGAGCCGGGATGCCCCAAATCCCCACTCTGGAACTTGCTTCATGCCCTCCGTGGCAGAGAGTAAGACACATTACTCCATGGTTCATTGTTGCCACAGTGAGATAAGGATAAAAGTATTAAGCTTTCTCTGATGAATGTTTTAAGAGTTTACTAGATAAAGCTTGAAAGGATAGAGCATCTGGATGTGTGGACAATTCTTTCTTCCCACCATGTTTGTCAAATTAGGAACCCAAGCCCACAGGTCTTGACCCAACTTGCCACAGCATTGCCCTCATCTTCAAATAGCCTACTGCCCCAGCAAATAGCTTAACTGGCCTAAAGAAGTGATGGATGGGTAGAGACCGGCTTGAAGACAAAGATGTGAGAGGAAAAGGGAGGAGGGAGGATGAGAGATAAGGTTAAGTACTGTCCATGGATGTGGACACAAAATTTGCATCCCTTTCTCAGGAAGATCATCCTAGCTGTCCTACTGCTATTCCGTCTCACTTACCTGTAATCACCCTTAATGCTTTCCTTTTCTCCTCTCTCTCCCACCTCTAATCCATCACCAAATTCTATCAATTTTACCTCCGAACAATATCCCAGATTAACCTACTCCTCTTTACACAGTGGCAAGAAGCTAAATTTTAAAAGTATAAATCAGAACATGTCATTTTTCTGTTCTACAAAGGCTTCCTACCGTACTTAGTGTATAACCCACAACCTTTCTGCTTGTCCACCAGACGCTGGTGATCTATCTGGCCCTGGCCCCTTTGGTTTTGCCTCAACGGCTCTCCCACCACCCACCGTACTCCAGCCACGCTGGCCTCCTTGCTCCCCATCACCATGCTCCCTTTCTCCTCATGGCCCCCACATCTCCCCCCCCAACTCTTTCCTTCCTGTTCACCTTCAGACTTCAGTTAAATGCCATTTTCTCAAAAAGGACTTCTGAGAATCTTCCAGTCTGAGTTAGGACCCTCTGATATACTCTCCCAGAACTCCTGATATTTTTCCTCCAGAGAACTTAGCACACGTTGTCATTATATGATGTCAGTGGTTCTCCAAGTGTAGTTTCTGGACCAACAGCATCAGTGTCACCTGGAAACTCTCCAGGAAATGCAAATGATCGGGCCCCACTCCAGACCCACTGAATCAGAAACTGAGAGTGGGCCTCGAACCTGTGTTTTACCAAACCCTTTGCGGGATTTTAATGCACACTAAGGCTTGAGGACCAGGACTCTATTGTCATTCCTGTGGCAAGTTGATTGACACCTGTCTTCCCCACTTGAATGAAAACTCCATGAGCTCAGTGCCTGGCACACAGCAGGCGCTTAATACAATTTTGGTGAGTGAATGAATTCATAAATGTGCTTTACATGCATTGGTTGGGAGGGCTGCCAATGAGGCCAAAATCAGGAATGTAGCCCTGGCCTGGGCTTTGGCAGTTTGCTCTTTCACAGACTTTAATGGCTAACTCACCAGCCAGGGCCCAGCTCAGATCATGCTCACAGCGTCTCTCTGGGCCTATAGAGATTATGATATTGTTCTAACCCATGGAGCTCCTGCTGTAGAGACAACACATCTGCTGTCCTTCTCTCAGTCTCAGATACTTGAGGAAATGTTTTGGACAACCAGAGTTGTACCATTAATCTCTCTACCTTTTAAGCAGTGCTTCCTGCTTAAAAGCCAGAACCAATGAAGAATTGCTTCCAGAGAGGCGGAATATCTATTACTAAGCACATAGGAATAGTCAACTCACAAGAGCTGGCAGGTACTGAGTACTCACTATGTGTCTACTCCGACACATAGTGTCTGAGTGCATCTACACTATCAACAGATGCACAATTCCATATGATCCTCGAAACAATGTCATGAAGTGGGCTATTACCCCATTCTACAGATTTTATAATGAGCCTTAACAAGATTAAATAACTTTTTTTACATCACCCCTTTAGTAGTGGTGAAGCCAGGACTTTAACCTAGTTCTGTCCGAACACTCCTCATTCTTAACCCATTATGCTATACTATTCCGCATAAGTCAGAGAGACACAGACTCTTAGAGCCACTTCTGGTGAACAGCCAGCATGTTGGGTGCAACTCATTGGCTCCAAAGGCTTTCCAATCAGCAATATTAGGGAGTGCCCCAGGGTGCCAGGGCACCACCCAGCCAGGTGTGTAGTTTAGCATGTACCTGCTAAATTACAGAGTACAGAAGTGTAGCATCATCATCGTAGGTATTTGTCCCAGATCTCAAATCTTTTGTTTAAACTTGTGCTCAGACCTGACTCCCATTAGACCATGGACCCACTAACTCCATGCCAGAGACAAGACCAGCTGGATAAACCATGGGCCTGAGGCAACTGGTTAGGACTATCTGTGTTCATGGTATATAAACAAGCAGAGTTAACTAGCAAGGAGGTGAGAAATATTCACCTTTGGAGGGTGCTAAGATTCCTTCAAGTTGCCAGGGGCTATTTATGGCAGTGGAAGATGGAGTTTTCTAAACTGGATATGTCTGAAAATTGGCCTCTAAAACCCGAGCAATTTTCACTAACAAAATCAGGTCTACTGCTACAGTTCACAGCCAATATTTCTATTCAGTTTTAGTGCCCACAGTGGTCTGGGTCTGTGCCATGTGCTACTGATAATATAAAAATTAATAAGACACACACCTGCCCTCAAAAAGTTTATGATTAATAAAACAGGGTGGCTATGGAGGCAGTAGGCAGAGCAGAGAGTGGAGGATGTTGGTGAGGATGGATAGAAAGAGTGCACTGAAATAATCTAGGTGCCAGAACCTAGGTGCCACAGCCAAGTGCTTGGGCGGCTCAGAGAAGAGAGACATCAAGTTCAATAGAATATTGCAGGGAAGCCCTTATGAAGAAGGGGATTTTCTGAGCTGGGCCTTGAAGGAGGAAAGAGGGAAAGGCTCAAGCTAAGTGCAAAGGTGAAAACACTGCAAACATATTTTGCAAAATCTTGAGCTGAGTGTCCTGACAGAGAACTGGAGAGCAAACCAGAGTGGAAGGGGAGTGGCAGATACCACAGAGAACAGTAGGGGACACTTGCCTTGTCATTTCCCGCCCCCCATCACTTGGTCTGATATTTCAGTTTCCTAAACATGCTGGGTCTAAAGTGTTTCTAGAACCTTCCAGCATACCAAGAATGTGTAGCTTTCTCCTTTTTCTGCCCTCTCACGTTCCTCTCCTTCTTTCTGGATGGCAGCAAATTGAGAGATTAAGGGGACACAATAAAGCTGGTGCATGCCCCCTGCCAAATCACTCCTAATTCACTCAGGCATGAAGGAGCCAAAGTAGCAGCATCCTGGTGATGCAGGGGAAGGGAAGCCAGGAGGTGTGGCCTCTGCCACACCTTGGGCAAATGACCTAACCTTTTCGCCCTCAATTTCATCAACTGTAACAAGAGGGTTAGATCAAGTGATCGTGGATATTTTTCCCATTATTAGATTTTCTGACTCCTTCATTTTATCATTTTAGAAGACCAATACCTTCTTCCTGAAGGGAAGCATCACATAATCAAAACAAGATTTAATGGTGTCACATAAATAAAATGCCTAAGGGTTGGGAGTAGAGGGGAGGAACTCAAATTACTTGAATACAATGTGGCAGGTCAGCCCACAATTGAAGGAAGGTGTGTGCCTTGTAATACAGAACTATGCAAATACAAAACTATGCAAGTGTCAGCCTGCAGGCAGGCTGGCAGAAAACAGCTGGACAGAGATGAACGATTAAAGTGTCATTGTTGGTTGTGCTGTTCAAATATAGAATTTTCTTTCTATCTTGATTTTTCTTTTAAAAAGGTATGACTATTGAAGAACAGACTTGTGGTTGCCAAGGGGGAGGTGGAGAGGGAAAGGGATGGATTGGGAGTTTGGGGTTAATAGATGCAAACTATTACATTTAGGATAGATAAACAACAAGGTCCTACTGTATAGCACAGGGAACTATATCCCGTATCCTGGGATAAACCGTAACAGAAAAGAACATTTAAAAAGAATGGGGATTTCCCCGGTGGTCCAGTGGTTAAGACTTCGCCTTCCAGTACAGGGGGTGAGGGTTCAATCCCTAGTCAGGGAGCTAAGATCCCACATGCCTCACGGCCAAAAAAAAAAGACCAAAACATAAAACAGAAGCAATATTGTAACAAATTCAATAAAGACTTTAAAAACGGTCCATGTCAAAAAAATAAAAACAAAAAAAAGAACGTATATATGTGTATAACTGAGTCACTACAGAAATTACCACAACATTGTAAATCAACTATACTTCAATAAAAAATAAAAACAAAACAAAACAAAAAGGTATGACTATTAATACCAAGTATAGAATACATGAAACTGATTTTATCACATATTTGATTTTATTACATAATTTTTAAAATTAATTTATTTTTATTAATTTATTTTTGGCTGCGTTGGGTCTTTGTCGCTGTGCACGGGCTTTCTCTAGTTGCAGCGAACGGGGCTACTCTTCGTTGCAGTGTGCAGGCTTCTCATTGCGGTGGCTTCTCTCGTTGTGGAGCACGTGGACCCTAGGCACGCGGGCTACAGTAGTTGTGGCTCGCGGGCTCTCGAGTGCAGGCTCAGTAGTTGTGGCTCACGGGCTTAGCTGCTCCGCGGCGTGTGGGATCTTCCCGGACCAAGGCTCAAACCCATGCCCCCTGCATTGGCAGGGGGGGGGTTAATCACTGCCCCACCAGGGAAGTTCCAGCAGGGAATATTTATTATCTCCATTCTATATCCAAGGAAACTGAGGCTCAGAGAAGTGAAGTGATTTGGGCAATATCACAAAACAATTTAGAGGCAAACCAAGAATAGTTCAACTAACTGGGCTCCTGGTCATGCTTTTCCCTGTCCCAGGATGGTCCAAACCCATGCCCCCTGCATTGGCAGGCGGATTCTTAACCACTGTGCCACCAGGGAAGCCCTATTACATAATTTTAATAATTCTATCACATCTCCCCAAAAGGCCCTTTCTTTTGGAAGTGGGAGATAAGGCATACCCTGGGTCCCCTCAGGCTTCTCCAACACCACACTTACCAACAGACTACATTAGTAAAATAAGAACTTCATAACACACATGCCGTGCTGCCATTCAGAGCCTTTCCATAAGGAAATGAAGAACTCTGAGGAAATGTAAATCCCTTCTTTTTCCCATTATCCATCCAACAGATAGGAGAGAGAAGAAAACACAGTGGTACGTGAACCACCAGATTTGTTTGTCAGCTGGAACAACACCTCAGCCCATCTTGTACTGTCTGGTTGCAGAACAGAAGAAAGCCCTGAAAAGCAGATGCCAGTTGTCTTTGTCTCTTAATTTCTTGGATCAGTTTATATCTTGAACCACGTGAGCTCTGAATTCTGCCCTTCTTCTGTGTGAGGCTGCGTTGGCTTTGGGCGAAGCTTTGTTCAAACATTAGGAGAACAAGACAGAAAGCATCTGTGCCATTAGTAAGGGATAAGTGAGATGGAGCCAGCTGAAGGCTGGTGGGAACGTGTCCCTCGGGGCTGCCTCCTTCCTGCCCCTTGCCAAGATCTGGCTCAGCAGTGGGAGAGGGGAAATGGGGAGACACATGACCCAGAGGCCAGCTGAGGTGGGACACAGGTGTGGTTTAAAGGCAGGAAGCACTGGAAGGCATTTGTTCTTGGGACTTTAGCCTAGACATAAAAATCTACCAGTCGTTCTTCCTGTAGAGAAACCTGTAGGATAAAGATAGTGGTTTTGCTTACAATCTTCTAGCAGCTTTTTTCTTCTGTCCTCGTTGTCTGCCCAAGCATACCCTTGTCCTTAAAGTTAAGTGTAAAACACTGAATTTTTGCTGACTTTGGACTCTTTTCTGATGGGCTGTTAAGTCTAAATGTGAATTAAGTACCTCCACACACTCTTGGGTTCCTCCAAACCCAGAGATGGGTCACCCCACTGTATCCTGTTCTTATTTCTCTATCATTTCACACTTTGCTCCCAGAAGCCCATATGATACATGTCAGGTCAAAGCTAATTAGATCTCCCCAAATCCTTGGAACAGAGGAAATATGAAGCCCATTTCAGAGATGAGAAAGCCAAATCTCAGCTAAGGAAAAAGAGCCTTGTAGAGTTGACAGGGAAGATTTGGGGCTGAGTAAGATGGAAGATGCACAGCCATCCCAGAGTGAGATGGTGGAGACAGCTTGTCTTTTCCCATCTGGAAGGATGCTGGCTGCTCACCTCTTCTTCCTTTCTCTCCTCAGCTCCAGGTTCCACCCATGATTGAAATTCTCAGACTCCCACATCCACAAGTCTCCCCACCACCCTTGAATCTCCTAAAGGAAGGCCCTGCTTGTAGACTCCTGTAAATATCACCCATCTGAGGAGTACCTAGCAGGGAGCAATCTGAGAGGTGCCCTCGGCAGAGCTGAGGTCTAAAAAAGCTTTACAGGTCATCTATCAAGATCAAATTATAGCAGATTGGCCCCTAATGAAAAACAGGCTGAAGGAACAAGGTAAGTGAGTCTGTAAAATTGGCATTGTGCCTGCCCCTCACTGCAAAGACTCCAATCTGCGGGTTGCATATAGAAGACTGACTTTGGGTTTCCCGAGAATTACAATAAACCCAGATGCCCCAGGTTTTGATTTGTCTTTTTTCCCCCCAAGTACAAGTGCTCTTTTATTGGTAGAAGCATTTTTATCAGCCGCGTTTTCTTTTATTTTAGAAAGTAATGCATGGGGCTTCCCTGGTAGCGCAGTGGTTAGGAATCCGCCTGCCAGTGCAGGGGACATGGGTTCGAGCCCTGGTCCGGGAAGATCCCACATGCCACGTAGCAACTAAACCCGTGCGCCACAACTACTGAGCCTGCGCTCTACAGCCCGTGAGCCACGACTACTGAAGCCCGTGCGCCTGGAGCCCGTGCTCCGCAGCAAGAGAAGCCACCGCAATGAGAAGCCCGTGTCCCGCAACGAAGAGTAGCCCCTGCTCACCGCAACTAGAGAAAGTCTGTGCGCAGCAATGAAAACCCAACGCAGCCAAAAAGAAAATAAATTAATTTTTTAAAAAAAGAAAGTAACGCATGATTGTAAAAAACTCAAACGTAAAAATAAGGGAGAGTGAAAACATCCTCTCTCTTTCCTTACCCTCCCCCTCTCTTAATCCACTCCCCAGAGATAATCACTGCTTCAACTGTAAAACTGGGAGAGGCTTTTCTACCCTTTGGGTGATAGTCACTAACCTCAAAGCCATGACAACCTGCACGTGTGCAGAAGAGGCAATAATAATAATAAACACTCTGCACATTGAGAGTTCACTATGTGCCGAGCACTGTCGTAAGCATTTTTGCACGCGCAGCTTTTTCAATATGCACAGCATCCCCATAGGATGGCAGAGGCAAGATTCAAACCCAGGCATTTGACTCCAGGGTCTGGGCTGGACATGACTCATTCCACCTCCGTGCATATCCTCGCCATCCTCATGCTGTCCGCACTTGGCCAGCCACTGCTTGTTCCTGGCTCTCCAATCCAACCCTTAGCTTTGGAGTGAGACAAATCTTGGCACAAATTCTGTCTCTACCACTCACTAGCTATGTGACTTAGGGCTGTTTTCTTAACCTCTATGAGCCTCAGTTTTCTCATCTGTAAAACAAGGAGACTTGTCTAAGAGGGAATAAATGTAAGAAATGCTACACCATTAACAAAATACCTGGTACACTTAGATGCTTGATAAACATTTTTTTGTGGTGCCACACTACACAACTTGTGGGATATTAGTTCCCCAACCAGGGATTGAACCCAGGCCCCTGGCAGTGAAAGCGCAGAGTCCTAACCACTGGATCGCCAGGGATATCCCTCGATAAACGTTTCTTAATGAATATTTGTTCGAATGAAAGTGGCAATAATAGGTCCTAGCAGTAGGTTTACCTTTATAATACCATCGTATTATAAATAATAGGCTGTTGTCTCCTATTGATACTATACTCCTAGCACCTTAATCTCTATGAGATACATTAAGATTATTTGTATTGAGTGGTGTATCTCACACCACAACAGAAAGGGACATTCTGTTTTGGCTGTTTATCAAGAACCTCATTTCCAAACCTGTCGCATACAGACATTTGCAGCAAGCATTCTAGTGGTCATTTTATTGTTAAACCCTCAATCTTGGTAGCGTGTGCCCAGTGGGTTAGGGTTTTTTCTAAATATGGTACCTGACACTTGCTTAAGCCAACCTGGCCTCAGACATATATTTTTATAACAGCTTTGTTGAGATATAATTTATATACTTACCATGAAATTCACCCTTAATTTTAAAGTGTACAATTCTGTGGTTTTTAGCGTATTCACAGAGGTGGGCACCCATTGTCACTATCTAGTCTGGAACCCTTTCATCACCGGAAAAGAAATTCCATGCTCCTCAGCAATCACTCGCCATTCCTCGAACCGCGCCCCCCAGCCCCTGGCAACCACTCATCTACTTTCTATCTCTGTGATTTATTCATTCTGGACATTTCATGTCAACGGACTTCCGTGACTGGCTTCTTTCACTTAGCAAAATGTTTTCAGGGTTCCTTCACGATGCAGCAGGTATAAATAATATTGCCTTATATAGATATATTGCCTTTATTTATACATTTATCAATTAATGGATATTCGGGGTTGTTTCCACTTTTGTCTGTTCTGAATAATGCTGCTACAAGTAAGCATGTACAAGTTTTGTGTAAATATATGCTTTCAATTCTCTTGGGAGTGGCATTGTTGGGTCATATGGTAATTCTATGTTTACTTTTCTGAAGAACGGACAGGCTATTTTCCAAAGCAGCTGTACCATGTTACATTCCCATCAGTGATGTACAAGGGTTTCAATTTCTCCATATCCTTACCAATACTTGTTACTGTCTCTCTTTTTAAATCATAGCCATTCTAGTAGGTGTGAAATGGTATCTCATTGTGGTTTTGACTTGCATTTTCCTAATAACTAGTAATGTTGAACATATTTCATGTGCTAATTGGCCATTTGCACATCTTCTTTGGAGAAATGTCTATTCAAACGCTTTGCCCATTTTAAAAATTGGGTTATTTGTTGGCCTCAGATATTTTTATTACAGTTGTTGTATGTATGGTATGTTGGAAGGATCACAGGCTTACCTGTGTTTGACCTGTGTTTGATTCTGGCTCCATCACTTAACTATGTGACCTCAAGCAAGATTATTTCATTTCTCTGAAACTTAGCTTTATTATCCATAAAAGGGGAGTCGCACCTCTCTCTCAGGACTGTTATAAGGAAAAATGAGATGTAAAAGCATCAAGCACAGATTGGGGTACTCAACAGACACTCAGAATTTGTTAGACCCTTTTATCACTCCACTCACATCTTAGACATGTTTTCCCTTAGGAAGATGTATTTGACCCTGGCGGACCAATTTCAACATGGCCAATGGAGTGGACTGAAGTCTAAAAGGCAGGGCCTCCAGTTGGAAAAGGTCAGTGAGTTTACTGTGAGGTCCCCCCAACACATCCAACAATGCTTCCACTTTGGGGTAAAGGTTAGGGTTAGGGGTGACATGGCCTTGTTGATCTCTGCATGAGATCATCTGAGCAAATATAAGCCATCTCAGTAGCCTGAAAAAAAGGACGGAGACAGTTATAAAAGAGCGATTGTAACCCCTTATGGCAGCACCACCAGTACCCTGTGTAACTGTCCGAATTTTGAATAGTAAGACTTTAAGAATGAGTGGCTTGAAACGGTTGGGTAACATGACATTCAGAGTCTGGATTTTCATAAGAGTAAGTCTGGATCTTGCTTATTAACAGTCTGGTAATGCACAAGGCCTGTCATTTGTTCTTTCTCTAATGAATGGATAGGCTGTTTAATTTCCTGATGGGCAACCTAGTAATTTTAGTCTCCCACTCCAAGCTTTTGTCTGGCTTGTTCCACGTGCATAAAAACAACCCTCTTCCTCTTGCTATCACGTGCTGTTTTTCTTCCCATTAAAGCTCAGTTCGAAGGCCATTTCCTCTAAGTAGTCTTCTCTATTAGGGGAAGATAACCCCTGAATGGGTGGCCAGGCTGATAACTGCACTCAGTTATTAATCCTGTAATCATGTATTGAGCATGTATTATGTGTAAGACATTGCGCTGTGTCCTGGGAACACAAAAAGGAATATGACATAGTCTGTGCCTTCAAAGGCTCATGATGTGTTGGGTAAAATGGATGTGTAAACAGATATTTACAAATAACACCATGCTTCAATGATTGCCCCAAAGTGATTTTCATCACCGGAGCACAGCGGGTAGAGCTTTCAGGAATAGCAGACTCTAAAGTTTCATCCTTCCTCAGGTATCCTTTGGGCAACCCCTCCATTTACATACAACCATTAGAAGAGAAGAGAAAAAACACACACATTCTTTCATTTTTCTGTGTCAAACCATACTTTGGAGAAGGGAACCAGCAGAGAAGAAATGAAACGGAGTAGATTTTTAAAATTATTTCTCTAAATGGAAAAATAAAAGGAGAAATCACAGGAAAGTATTACAATCAATTGACAGTACTGTTTTGTTATATATAAGTAGAAGCTGCAGGGAGAAATTTAGGCAAGGAGAGAATGATTTCATCTCCCATGTCCCCCAGAGCCTGACAAAGGTTTTCATGCAACCCCACGAACAGGGTCCTCAGCCTTCTCTAGACTTCCATCTGCTCAGATTTAAAATGAAGAGTTTGAACCAGCAGATCTTGAAGATTCTGGTAGTTCTGAGAGCCTATGAATAAGAGTGGGCAGTCTATTCACGGGTTTATATTTAGCTGGGAGAAAGGAAGAAAACATGAATAGCAGGAAAAATGGAGGTGTCTTAATGTTTATTTGGTTGTAGAGGGCAGTGAAGGCGTGAGAAGAAGCCTGTTCATTGCTTGCTTTCTCAGGGGTGAGGCAGGACCACAGAACTGGAGCACAGAGCCCTATGGAAACAGAGAGGAAGCTCAGGAAGATTAGGAACTGAGGAAGACAGCCAATGGGTCCAGGCAGCATCGTTTTTCTAGATTAGGAAATGTGCAACCAGTAGTTTGTAGTAACTAGGCTCTAACGTGATAAAGAAGATGTGGGTATGAAGAATAGGTTTTTAAAATAAGGGACAATGGGGCTTCCCTGGTGGCGCAGTGGTTAAGAATTCGCCTGCCAATGCAGGGGACACGGGTTCAAGCCCTGGTCCGGGAAGATCCCACATGCGGTGGAGCAACTAAGCCCGTGCGCCACAACTACTGAGCCCACGTGCCAAAACTACCGAAGCCCACGGGGCCTAGAGCCCGTGCTCCGTGACAAGAGAGGCCACTGCGATGAGAAGCCCGCGCACCACAATGAAGAGTGGCCCCCGCTTGCCGCAGCTAGAGAAAAGCTCGCGCACAGCAACGAGGACCCAGCGCAGCCAAAAGTAAATAAATAAAGTAAATAAATTTATATAAATAAATAAATAAGGGACAATGGCAGGTGGCTAGCAGACCCCGATAGATGTCCAGGACACTGCGCTATATAAACCCCAGAGATTCAGCCCCCTGGGGGGCACTGGTCACGATGTTTGTGTAGCAAGGACTGGATGAGGCAGGATGCCAATAGCACTCTGCAGGCACAGACTGCAGACAAACCACCCCTGACTCATATCTCCAAAGGAAATAACACCTTGGGCCAGCCAACTTGCTTTCCCTCTCCATCAAGAATATTTTATCCTCTTATTTTCTTTTGATCACATATGTCAGATTCTTATTCTCTCTGATACATCGTTACACTTGGGTCTAACTACAACTGCCAAAACAATTAGTGTCTATTTAGAAAGATCCCCCCAAAATACCTCCCAATCTAATAACTATATACATGGCACAAATTATCATTACATGCTACAACCCATCCTTCTGGCCTCATTCATTTCTTCTCCCGTGTATGTTTTCATTCATTTATTCATTCAATATTGAGCTTCTATAAGCTGCGGACCTTGGGCAAGTCACTTAACCTCCCTACCTCAGCTTTTATCTGTAAATGGACTAATAGTAGCCATCTTAGAGGTTACTGTTAGAATTAAGTGAGTTATTATAATGTGCCATGCTTGGAACAGTGCTTGCCACATACTAAGCACCATATAAGCATTAGATTTTATCATGCCCTGGTCCGGGAAGATCCCACATGCGGTGGAGCAACTAAGCCCGTGCGCCACAACTACTGAGCCCACGTGCCAAAACTACCGAAGCCCACGGGGCCTAGAGCCCGTGCTCCGTGACAAGAGAGGCCACTGCGATGAGAAGCCCGCGCACCACAATGAAGAGTGGCCCCCGCTTGCCGCAGCTAGAGAAAAGCTCGCGCACAGCAACGAGGACCCAGCGCAGCCAAAAGTAAATAAATAAAGTAAATAAATTTATATAAATAAATAAATAAGGGACAATGGCAGGTGGCTAGCAGACCCCGATAGATGTCCAGGACACTGCGCTATATAAACCCCAGAGATTCAGCCCCCTGGGGGGCACTGGTCACGATGTTTGTGTAGCAAGGACTGGATGAGGCAGGATGCCAATAGCACTCTGCAGGCACAGACTGCAGACAAACCACCCCTGACTCATATCTCCAAAGGAAATAACACCTTGGGCCAGCCAACTTGCTTTCCCTCTCCATCAAGAATATTTTATCCTCTTATTTTCTTTTGATCACATATGTCAGATTCTTATTCTCTCTGATACATCGTTACACTTGGGTCTAACTACAACTGCCAAAACAATTAGTGTCTATTTAGAAAGATCCCCCCAAAATACCTCCCAATCTAATAACTATATACATGGCACAAATTATCATTACATGCTACAACCCATCCTTCTGGCCTCATTCATTTCTTCTCCCGTGTATGTTTTCATTCATTTATTCATTCAATATTGAGCTTCTATAAGCTGCGGACCTTGGGCAAGTCACTTAACCTCCCTACCTCAGCTTTTATCTGTAAATGGACTAATAGTAGCCATCTTAGAGGTTACTGTTAGAATTAAGTGAGTTATTATAATGTGCCATGCTTGGAACAGTGCTTGCCACATACTAAGCACCATATAAGCATTAGATTTTATCATTATTACTATTCACTAATTTTACTACTATACAACAGGCTAACCACTCTGCTACCTTAGAGATTCCAAGATGTGCCTTCAAAGAGCACACAGTGGCCCAAAATAGTAGCCTTATAAAAAGTATTATCGGGCTTCCCTGGTGGCGCGGTGGTTGAGAGTCCGCGTGCCGATGCAGGGGACGCGGGTTCAAGCCCTGGTCCGGGAGGATCCCACATGCCGCGGAGCGGCTAGGCCCGTGAGCCATGGCCGCTGAGCTTGCGTGTCTGGAGCCTGTGCTCCGCAACAGGAGAGGCCACAGCAGTGAGAGGCCCGCATAGCAAAAAAAAAAAAAAAAAGTATTATCATTATTAATATTGAAAGGAAATGCACATTACACATAACCAGGAGAGAGAATTGAACAGAGAGTAACTGAAGAGATGTCAGAGGTGAGAGAGGGGAGAGTCTGATGTGGGCACAGGGAGAGACGGTGGTGCCATTGATACACTGAGTGTGAGCTGACGGAAAGACGTTCGGGGCAGATGGATATCCAGATCTTATGCTAAGATGAGAGATCTGGAATGGAGACATCAATTTGGGAGCCACTGAAAGGTAAACAGTAGCAGGAGTATATGAGAGCCAGCAGGAGGAGGCTCCAAAATGTGAGCAGAGAACCCAAGACGGAACCCTGGGGGAACATCCTCACGAAGAGACAAGTAGAGAAAGAGAAACCTGCAGAGGAAACTGAGATGGAACCAGGAGAAAGTAGGAGGACAACCAGAAGAGTGACACCAAAGAGATCTCGGGAGAGGGGAGTTTCAGTGAGAAGCGTGTGATCAATAGGGTCAGAAGACTGAAGAGTCCACGGGATTTAGCACCAAAGAGGCCACTGCGAGCCATTCGGGGAAGGTGGAGGGATGCATCCAGTCCTGAGTGAGTCCAGATACGGGTGGAGGTGAAGTGGCTACAAAGAGGTATGACTATCAAAAAACCTGGCAGCCCAGGTAGGGAGGAAAAGGCGTGAGCAGCTAGAGAGGGTGCAGGCGAGAGGAGTCACGCCTCCCTCCTATCCTCTCTTCCCTCCTCACAACTCTGGATCCAGCCGTGGTGAAGTGCAGAAAATGCCATGCTCTGAACACACTGTCATTTGCAACTTTATACGTTAAAAAAAAATTGTGGTAAAATATATATATAACATAAGATTTACCATTTTAACCATCTTTAAGTGCGTACAGTTCAGTGGCATTAAGTACACTCACATCGTTGTGCAACCATACCACCATCCATATCCAGAACATTTTCATCCTCCTCAGCTACAACTCCATGCTCATTAAACAGTAACTCCCCATTCCCTTCCACCCCCAGCCCCCGGTAACCACCAATCTACTTTTTGTCTATAGTTTTGACTACTCAAGGTACCTCCTATAAGTGGAATCATACAACATTTGCCCTTTTGTGACTGCTTAATGTCACTCAGCATGTCTTCAGTGTTCATCCATGCTGTAGCATATGTCAGAATGTCTTTTTTTTTTTTTTTTTTTTTTTTGCGGTACACGGGCCTCTCACCGCCGTGGCCTCTCCCGTTGCGGAGCGCAGGCCCCGGACGCGCAGGCCCAGCGGCCATGGCTCACGGGCCCAGATGCTCCGCGGCACGTGGCATCCTCCCGGACCGGGGCACGAACCCGCGTCCCCTGCATCGGCAGGCGGGCTCCCAACCACTGCGCCACCAGGGAAGCCCTGTCAGAATGTCTTTTTAAGGCTGAATAATTTTCCACTGTATGTATGTATACACCACAATTTGTTTACCATTTGTCCATCAATGGACATGTTGATTGCTTCCACCTTTTGGTTATTATGAATAATGCTTCTCCAAACATGGGTGTACAAATATCTGTTTGAGTTCCTGCTTTAACTCCTTTGGGTATACACCCAGAAGTGGCATTGCTGGGTCATATGGTAATCCAATGTTGAATGTTTGAAGAAAATTCACACCGTTTTCCGTAGCAGCTGCACCATTTTGCACTCCCACCGACAGTGCAGTTCCAGAAAGGGTTCCAATTTCTCTACATCCTCACCAACACTTTGTTATTTTCTGTTGCTTTAAAAAAAAAATAATAGCCATCCTAATGGGTGTGAAGACCTTTATGCCTTTTTATGTCTTAATGTTAGCCAAAACATCCTGCTTCCTCCTGTCATCCACACAAAGCCTAGTTACCCATCAATAACTTCTCAGTTCCTCTGAGGATTCTGAGAACCACTCCCAACAGAGTTAACCACTCTTTATGCCTCATGTTTGTTACTTACACATGCTTACTGGATCGCACATGTTACACTGATGGAAACTGTAAGTTTTCAAATCTCTGTCCTCAACATAGACACGTACACCTTAGAGAATGGAGATTCATTCCTAGTCATCATTATATTCCCATATCCTAGCACAGTGATTAGCATCACAGCCATGCTTTTCTCAGCTTAATAAATATGCTTAAATAAGGAATAGTTCCTGCCCTCAAAGAATTTATAGTTTTATTACAATTTTAGGACAGGCATAAATATATGAAATCTTAAATAATAGGAGGTCAGGACAGAAATAAAGACGTAGACGTAGAGGGTGGACTTGGGGACAAGGGGAGGGGTAAGGGTGGGCTGGGACGAAGTGAGAGAGTGGCATGGACTTATATATACCACCAAATGTAAAACAGATAGCTAGTGGGAAGCAGCCGCATAGCACAGGGAGATTTGCTCTGTGCTTTGTGGCCACCTAGAGGGGTGGGATAGGGAGGGTGGGAGGGAGGGAGATACAAGAGGGAGGGGATATGGGGATATATGTATATGTATATGTATGGCTGATTCACTTTGTTATAAAGCAGAAACTAGCACAGCATTGTAAAGCAATTATACTCCAATAAAGATGTTAAAAAAAAAAAGAAAAAGTGAATAAATAAATAAATAATAGGAGGTCAATGAAAGATATGAGATGCTCCAAAGAGGGATAACAATAACTTTCACGTGGGTAGTTGAGGGCAGTAGCCTTCAAATATTTTTGATCACATTAACTCTCTCAGTAAAAAGATTCTGAGCACAACTCACCATATATAATATGTACATAATATATTACTTATAATATATATAATACATTATAAGTAAATTAATTATATATGTGTCTTATTTTACTATTGTGCCTTAAAAATACACACAAAATAAAAATTAAAAGAAGATATGATAGAAAAAGCACCTACTGAATGGGAGAAGATATTTGCAAGTGATATATATCTGATAAGGGGTTAATACCCAAAATATGCAAACTAATGAACTAATACAACTCAACATCAAAAAAAAAAAAAAAAAAAAAAGCCGGATTAAAAACTGGGCAGAGGGCTTGAATAGACATTTTTTGAAAGAAGACATACAGATGGCCAAAAGACACAAGAAAAAATGTTCAACATCACTAATCATCAGGGAAATGAAAATCAAAGCCACAGTGAGATATCATCTCACACCTGTTAGAATGGCTATTCTCAAAAACACAACAAATAACAAGTGCTGACAAGGATGTGGAAAAAAGGGAACCCTCATGCACTTTTGGTGGGAGTGCAAACTGGTGCAGCCACTATGGAAAACAGTATGGAGATTCCTCAAAAAATTAAAAATACAACTACCATATGATCAGTAATTCCACTCCTGGGTATTTATCTGAAGAAAATGAAAACACTAATTTGAAAAGATATATGTACTATGTTCATTGCAGTATTATTTATAATAGTCGAGATATGGAAGCAACCAAAGTGTCCATCCATAGATGAATGGATAAAGAAATTGTGGTGTGTGTGTGGTGTGTGTGTGTCTGTCTGTCTGTCTCTCTCGACAGACAGACAGACAGACACACACACACACAATGGAATATTACTCAGCCATAAAAAAAGAATGAAATCTTGCCATTTGCAACAACAAGGATGGACCTCGATGGTATTATGCTAAGTGAAATAAGTCAGGCAGAGAAATACAAATACCGTACGATTTCACTTATATGTGGAATCTAAAAAACAAACAAAAAACAATGAACAAACATAACAAAACAGAAGCAGACTTATAGCTACAGAGAAAGGGGAGGTGGGTGGAGGGGATGAATGAAACAACTGGAGGAGATTAAGAGGTAAAACTCACCCAGCTAGAAAATAAATAAGTCTGGGGATGAAATGTACAGCATGGGGAATGCAGTCAATAATATTGTAATAACTTTGGTGTCAGATGGTAACTAGACTTATCATTGTGATTATTTTACAATGTACAGAAATATTGAATCACTATGTTGTGTACCTGGAACTAACATAGTGTTGTAGGATAGAAATCCAAATAGCAAAAAAAAAAAAAAAAAAAAAAAAAGGATGCAACAGAAATATAAACAGAAGTATCAGTATTTTCTTCCTGCACCCCAATGGATTGCCTTGGCACCCCATTCTGGGGACCAGCAATCTAAAGCAGTGGAATACAAAATGGGGTCCCCCCAGCCAGTGTTGGGGCACAGCCATTTTGTCACTAGTCTATGACATGATAAGCACAAAAAATGGAAAGTAAGCATCTGGAAACTTTTATAGCAATTTAACTAGGTACATTCAAGTCTGCCCGACATCAAAATTTTAAAAGTGGCCTTGTATTTTGTACTCTTTGCTTCTTACTTCATTTGTTTAAATTATTTTTTATTTATTTATTGAATGAATTTAGTAATTAATTTTTACTGTATTTTATAAAAGTATTCACTTGGAAATTAAAAACAAAACAAAACAGAATTCTGTGCTTGGGAAGCACAAGAATAGACAGTAAGTCTTCGGGCCCTGAGCTGGAAGGGCCTCGGAGAGCTGTCTGTCCTCTGGGCTCAGAAATGGGGAAGCGTCGTGGCTGCAGTGAACTAGGAAGGATCCCATTTCTCCTGACTGCTCCCTGCCCAGGACGGGGTTGTCTGCTCCCTGCTGAGCTCCCAGAGCCCTCTGTACACCACACAATAAACGCTGCTGTTCTGAAGTAAATTGGGATGTTTGGGAAGAATTACAGGCAGGGAGTCTGAAGGGACTCCTGTCCCCAGATCCAGCATGACACAGGGGCGTCTAGGGTGTGTGTCTGCTTTCCCTCCTCTGTTCCATTACACGCCATCTTGCTGTCCTCTGATCAGAGCCCTAAGCACTCTGCATCCTCCCTTCCCTATGGACACTCCATAAATATTTGTGGGCAAGGCCAATGAAAACATTAAAACACCATTCTCTTTTCAGACATACTGTGTTGATGCCATTTAATTGTATGTTTTCGTCCCTGGGTTCATAATTCTTTTGTTCTAGCTTAACTACCAAATTCAGCCTCGCGTCACAGCCCGCAACTCATGGAGTGAGTCTGTGCAAAATGGGGCAATTTAGCAAGCAGCATTCCATTTATAACCCTGGTGCTCGACATGGGCAGCGGGGGCTCTTCCATTAACATGCACAGTCACCAGCCCCTGTCCTGACTGCTGCCGAACCACAAACTTCTCCAGAAACCAGGTGTGAGACCCCTTCTCACGGCAACCCTGAGCCAGGTGACAGGCGTGCCCTGCAAGGCTCTGCCCTTGGCCCTGGGGGCCTCCCTGGAAAAGGCCAGGGCTGGAGCATACAAGATCTCCTGCTTATGGAGCATTTACCACATGGGCTGTTCTAAGTGCTGAGCACACAGCAGCTTGTTCAATTCTCCCCCAAATCCTTTGAGGAAGGTACCTTTTTTTTTTTTTTTTTTTTTTTTAACTGTGGTAAGATATACATAACATAAAACTTACCATTGTAACCATCTTCAATTCAGTGGCATTTAGTACATTCACATTGTTGTGCAACCATCACTACCATCCATATCCAGAACATTTTCATCTTCCCAAACTGAAACTCTGTATCCATTAAATAACAACTCCCCATTCCCCTCCTTCCTCCAGTCCCTGGCAAACACCATTCTACCTTCTGTCTCTATGAATTTGACTACTCTAGGAACGAGGACAGTATTTTTATTATCATCCCCTTTACAGAAGAGGAACCTGAAGCACAGTTTAAGTAACTTGCCCAAGGTAACAGCTAGCAAATGCAAGAGCAGGCAGTCTGACTCTGGAGCCCACTAAGCCTTGTGAAAGGGCACAGAAGTCCCTCTGGGGAGACAGCCAGATGCCTCATTTCTTAATGCCTCATCCGTCCACGACACGTGGCTCTACCCTGATCAGCAGCAGAGCAGCAAGGTACTCTTCAGGTCCAAGACTCAAGGTGGGAGAAAAAGAAACTGGGATGATTCATACCACTCAATTTATCCTCTCCCAGTACATCCCACCACACACGTGCGCGCACACACACGTGCACACACACACACACACACGCACGCACACACACACACACACACACACACACACACACACACACTGTAGTGACGAGAACCTGACTTCTGGATTCAGACAGACCTGGGCTCCAGGCACAGTTTTGTGATGTACTAAACGTCTGCTCTTGGACAATCTGCCTGACCTTTTGTGAACTCCCATTTCTTCTTCATTAATGTGGGAATTATGCTATTTACCTTACAGGTGGGCTGAGAATAAGGGTTAAATGAGATGAATTTGGAAAACCATCAGGCACAGAATCTGACACAGAGCAGAAACTCAATCGTTGTAACTTCCGTCCCCTTCTTTTCCACTTCACCCTTCCTTGAAAAGAAAACTGAAAAACCTCCATGAACGTGCTGGAGCCTGGCCAGTCTTTGGCTGTTGGAGCGACCAAGTGCACTGGGGAGAGAAGAAATGAGGAAGAGGAAGACGTGTGGTGGAGGAGAAGGAACGGCTGGGATTTGTTCATCTTGGGGGAATGAAATTAAATCCCCAGAAAAATATGTGCTGCCTCTTGCATCTCAAGTATTGGCAGGAAAATTAGAACAACGGGACACTGGTGGGTTAACAATAATACTGATGCTGTAAAGAGCCAAATCCCTGCCTGAGCTGCCATCCCCTCCGGCAGTAGGCAGGCTGCACAGCTCCTGCAGAGCCCAGTGTATTGTCCACTGGATCCCCAGAGCCTCACAGCATGCCAGACACACGGCGGGGGGTGGGGGGTGGGGTGGGGGGGCGGGGGGGCAGTAAATACGCACTGAATCAGTGAGTGAGTGAATACATGTCACTTGACCACAGTGCCTAGAGTGAATTTTTTCGTAGGAAGAGTGAACTGCCTGGATAAATATTTCAGTGTGGATTCCCCCATGCTCTCCACAAGAAAAAAAAAGTGAAGTTTGGGGCAAGGGCTTGGGGGTTGGGGGGTGCAGAGGGATTTGATTGATGCTTTCAGCCACCTGGGTCATGAGGCAAACTTCCTGAAACTGTAAATCCAAGGAGTTTAAAAGGCCTGAAACTCTGGGGTGTTCTAAGTTCTGCTGAGATTCCTTGAAACTGGAGGGCAAGGAAAGGGGGAGCTGCTGTGCTCCCCAAATTTCTTCTCCCCTTTGCAACGATCCATGGTGTTAAAGAAACAAGAAGTGAGCTATGAACGCTATGCCTGCTTCTCTGGAGAAACAGGGCAGCTTCAGGAGACCATCTGGAACAGGTAAGGGCCTCCAGAAACAAAGGCATGCTTCTCAAGGAACTAGGCTGCTGGGCATTGGCTAGTGAAAAAAATAGGGGAGAGATATTTAGCAAGCCAGAAAAATAGAGACAGAGAAAAGAAAGAAACAAGGCAGAAGCAGAAACAGTGATGGCAGAGAAATAAACTCCACAGTACAGAAAGCCACACAAGAAAGTCAAGGAGAAGGGAACAGCAAAGCCAGGCGGTGGAGATTGAGTGAGGGAGTGAAAGCAAGGCTCTAAGACGGGGCTGGAAGAGTGAGACAGAGAACAAGGCTCAGCCTTCAACTACATAAAATCACATGTTGTCCGCGTGCAGCCACCTGTACAGAACAGCAGATGGAAAGCCAGGTCCTTCCTGTCCTCAGAACAAAGTAGAATTTTTAGTGAGACAAAAATTCAGAACTTACAGCAGAATTGCTTGGTTTCTTATCGTCTTCTTCACTGTTTTGCTTCTGCAAACAAAACAGCAAAAATGCCGCTTCCCTTTAACAGCTAGATAATTTCCAAGGAGATTTTGGAAATGAGAATCATCAAGTGTGATCCTGGAAAGCGATCAAGCTGAATAGCTGGGTTTAAAGGGATGCTGCTATAAGGATAAGATACTCTATGATACTAAAAAGAATTTGGCCCTGATGCCATCTGAGCAGCTCAGCCTGGGAAATGGGGCAGGAATGAATATCAAAGTTTAATCCCCCAGATCCTGGAGGTGGGAGAGACCCTCCATGGATTCTCCTTGTGAACCAGAGGGCACAAATGTCTTTCATATTCTAGGTTCCATGAGGAACCCCAGGGAGCTGTAGAGTCCAGGCCCAGATGTCCCACCCCTGGACCGGACAGGCTCTAAACAGAGCTATGGGGCCAGCGTGCCTGGGATGCTTACTGAGGCACTCAGCTCTAGGTTGGATGAGGCGGGTCTGGGTCATACTCTCCAGTCAAGGGTAGCTTCTCTGCTCGCCCCACTATGCTCTTCAGATAGTCACTTCTGGTAATCCTTGACAGGAAAAGTTTGAACATTGCCAAATGAAATGTCTGGCTCTTTTTAAAAATCAGTACTCTCTATGTGAGGCAGGTACCTGTGGTCCTATAAGTGGAGCCTGATTGCAAATGGCCCCTTTACGTGGGCTTAATGCACCAGATTCCCGGTGGGCAGAGAATGAGCACAGATGTAACAGAACCTGACTATCATGGGGTAGCTGTCTGACCAGTCTGACGGGGCCTTCTTGGCCCTCTTGGCCTCTTCTGCAACCACCGGGGGAGAAGCTTCAGAACAGCCATGAATTCCAAGGAAAGAACCAAGGAAAGAACAAGTGTCCACAAGGGTCTCTGCTTATTCTAAGGCCTCTGACTTCTCCTTTGAGATACTTGGACTTTACTCTTTTTAAATAATAAGTTAAGTGCTCACTATGTGCCTCTTTGCTAAATACATTTCATATATTATTTCATATAACTCTGATGCAATACTCCAGGTGTTGGGTTTTACTGTCCCCAAATTATAGGGAAGGAAGCTGCAGATCGGAGAATTTAAGTAACTCTTCCCAAGGTCACACATCTAGGGATGAGGGTCTGAACCAGTTCTTTCTAACCCTGAGCCCATATTCCTAATCATACACTATAGTACCATTTAAGAATTCTAACAAGGAGCTTTAACAAAATCTAAAAAACACAATGATGGGTTCATCAAAAGGAAAAATAGGTTCTCCGGGTGTCTGTTTTAACTCCCCTGGCTCCAGGCATCCTTACCTGGGCAATTCTTCACCTGGCACTCTGCCCTCAAGAGGCTTCATCCTCAGCACCTCCTGTCTCATTGAGGAGAGCCTCTCTTCCCCCCACTTGTGGAGGATCATCTACTTAAACTAGGCCACAGCCATAATCATTCATTCCAGAAGGGGCTGTGATTCACATCTGAGCTTCGGAAAATGGTGTTAGTTTAATTTAAAGGGGAGAAGAAAGCAAAATAAAATGTGCAGATGCTGACAGATTTCTTCAGACCTTAATTTGCATTCATTTTGTTTTCAGGGCATTTGATTTGTTTTTTTATTTTCAAACTGTGTTGTACCAAATGCAAGGAAAATAGATTTACTTAATCTGTATCCTGTGATTTCACTTGTTTATTGATGTCAATACAGAGTAGATGAGGAGCGTGAAGAGAGGGACATCAGATGGTTTTCCATCTTCTCTCTAGGAATCAAAGACAAGAATCACCAAGCCCAGGACTTTTAGAGGCTTCGACAAACTTCAGGGCTGACAGTTACACTACGTGTCGCCTCCCCGGTCCTTCCTGGGAGCCACACTAACCTTGACACAAGTGCAACTAGGAGACCTTATTCCTCTCCTTAGGAACAGGATGTGTGTTGATGCTCCCAGTGTGTGTTTAAACACACCCTGCATTTAACCTGAGTGTTGACATTCATTGACCCACAAACGTTTCAAAAGAGGGAAGCATTCCAGCCTTGCTTTTTACAGAGGCAGAGAATCAGGCCTTCCAGGACTAGGGGCATGGAGGCCATTTAAGACAATCACCACGTTTCCCTAATTCATGTCCCTGCCCATGGTCGGCCTTGTTCTCCACAGAGCTGTCATGATAATATGATTATACCATCTTCTTATTCAAAATTCTTCACCATTACCTACCAAAAGAAATAAACAAAATAACAACCCATGTCTGACGCTGCCATTTACTTATGCCATCATTTGACAATTATTTATTAAGCACCTGCTCTGTGCCAGCACAACCTAATTCTGACCAGGCTCTCCAGGCGTATCTTCTATTCCCCATTCCCTCCACTCCATTCACATTCCCCCCTCTAAGCCCAGGCTGTTTCCTCCCCCACATACATCCAAATTCTACCCAGCCGCAAGGACAACTCTTTCTTTCCCCTCTGTGAAACCTTCCCTTTTTTCCCCAGGTCAGCATTAATCACTTCTTTGACCACCTGCCGCTCCCCTATCACCAGGAAGAAGTAGCTGTTTCCCTCTCTGAGTTCCTGGACCATCATGCTTTTTCCACATCCTTCTGTTATTTCTTTATGACTTGGTAGTATTATTTCTTTACTACTGTCCATCAAAAGCAAAGTACATGCTTGGTCTCCTCCCTCCACCTTAAAAACAGAACCAAGCAGCCATTCAGAGTATTTTAAATAAATGGGCACAAGAATACTTTCTTAGGGTTTCCCTGGTGGCACAGTGGTTGAGAGTCTGCCTGCCAATGCAGGGGACACGGGTTCCAGCCCTGGTCTGGGAAGATCCCACATGCCGCGGAGCAACTGGGCCCGTGAGCCACAACTACTGAGCCTGCGCGTCTGCAGCTTGTGCTCTGCAACAAGAGAGGCCGCGACAGTGAGCGGCCTGCGCACCGCGATGAAGAGTGGCCCCCGTTCGCCGCAACTAGAGAAAGCCCTCGCACAGAAACAGAGACCCAACACAGCCAAAAATAAATAAATAAATAAATAAACAAATTTTTTTTTTTTTTAAAAAAGAATACTTTCTTCTCAGTTCCCATGGCACTCTGTGCTCATAATTAGGTCATTGATCACACTCTTAGTATAATAAATACCTGTGTACATAGTAATTATAAACCACCGGAGGGCTTATTATCTCTTATTTATCCCTTTATCTCCCAGCATCTAAAAAGAAGTTCCCTTCTCAAAGTAGGCACTCACTAAATGCTATTGAGATGAAAGAAAATTAAAAGAAATTCCCATCCTTCCTGATAGATTTAGGGAGGCACTGGGAGAAGACCTAAGGAGTGCTTGGGAGAGCATGCCACAATGTCAGTTCAATTCAGCTAGCATTTATTAGCCATATATATATATATATATATATATATATATATATATATATAT
>NW_006775688.1:804296-859018 GCF_000442215.2 Lipotes vexillifer
TTTTTTGATATATATATATATATATATATATATATATATATATATATATATGTATGTATGTATATATGTACACACATATAATTAACATTAATGTATTTGTATAATAATATAGTATTAATAATTTATTTAATAATTAATATCAATCATTATCATTAGCTGAACACCTATTAAGTGGGCTATATTTGAGGGTTAAGTTAGAAAAATAAAGATGAATGTGACATAATCCTGCTTTCCAGGAGCTCACAACAGAAATACAGAAGACAGAACTACATGAAAAGGCAGCCAAGCTCTACAGCAAACCCATGAGTGCTAGGCTGAGGGCTTGTGCTGGTCCATAACTAAGCATCCATTGATCTATGATGATAAAGATAAAAAATTAAGTTCACTTTATTGAGTTTATTAATCAGGCTAAATTTATTCCAAATAAAAGGACTGTTCACTATTATTCCAAGAGTACATCCTTTGTACTTTGGGGGGAGGGGAATATTAAACATCCTTTCATATTGAAATAATGGGATGGCAAATGGGTGCTTTTGGGTCTGAAAAATAAAAACTGGAGAACCTGATGTTGATTCTCCCAATTATTTTTGTTTTAATTTTGCTGTTTCATGAAATCCAAACCTGGGATCCACTGTTCTTCCATACTGAACTTCACGATCTTGAAGATGCATTTCACTGTGTGGTAGGTAGAGTAAAGACAAGCCTTGGAAAATATCTTCCAAGAAACATCATGGCCCTGTCTAAAGGAGCTCCATCAGTTCTCTGCATACTGAGGTAGAGTGGTCATATCTTCAGGCCTGAGAACTGTTTGGAAGCCTTAACTTTCATAAGAAGAGTCCAATTCTCCTCAGTTTTCTGTCAAAAGTAAGGCTCTCTTTGCAGATTTTTCCTCCATAAATCTCACCAAAGGTTTTCAGGAAAAATCAGGGAGAAAGTTCCCCTCATGGTGCTAGCTGGGGGAGGAAGACAATAGCAACTACTAAAATTCAATCTCCCTTCTGCTATCTAAGGAAGAAAATATTCAGAAGGAAGGACAATAAAACAATAGTCTGAGGGCACTGGTGGAAATTTACTGAAGCTGGAGTAAGGGAATAGGAAAAAAACAAAGAAGAAAAGCTCTACCTCTAGTGAAGGGACAGGAATGCATGTTGTTCACAGCATTGCATCTGGAGGAGGGCTAAGAACACTTGAGAAAGCCACACCCTGAGTCCCAGATTGATAGTGCCTGCCTACAACTGAGACTTAATCAGAACGTCAGAGAATGACCCCTCCCCACACCTACCTTCTCCACACTAGCAAGTATCAAGTAAAAATAACACTGGCATACAGCTGGGAGAGCTGCAAAAGGCAGATTCTCTCTAAGGAGCAGTGCAAATGGAGACTCAAATACAATCAGGAAGATTAAAAGTCACGCAGAGAACAGACTTTGACAAAACCTTCTTGTAAATCAGTCTATACCATAAACAGAAGTTATCGTTAGAGGAATTTGAAGACTGGTGCACTAAGCGTAACCACAGAAACAACAAACTTCAAATACAGCCCAACTTCAACTAGATTAACATAAACTTCCCATACTAAAGGTGTAAAAGGAAAGGAGTGCTCATCTTCAAGCATTAATATTGGACTCATCTCATATTATATATGTCTGGCCTTCCACAAAAAATTACAAGGCATACAAAAAGAGCCTGAAGAGAAAAGCAATCATTAGGACCAGATTCATAAATGATACAGATGTTGGAGCTATCAGATTAGTAATTTAAAATAACTATGATTAATGTGCTAAAGGTTCTAATGGAAAAAGCAAACAACATGGAAGATCAGATAGATAATTTCATCAGAGGGTTGAAAACTATGAGAAGGATTCTAATGAAAATACTAGAAATTAAAAACATAGGAGCAGAGATAAAAAATGCTATGAGTTTGTCAGTAGACTTGACATAGCCGAAGGAAGAATCAGTAAATCAGTGAACTGGAAAATAGGTCAATAGAAATTACCAAACTGAAACACAAAGAGAAATAGTAAAAAAACCAACAACAATGACGGACTAGAGAATCTGAGAGATGTGAGACAATATTAAATACACAATAGTAAATATATAAGTATTTGGAATAAAAAAAAAATCCCAGAACTAAGAAGAGAATGCACAAAAGAAATATTCAAAGAAATAGCAATCAAAAATTGTCCCAGGGCTTCCCTGGTGGCCCAGTGGTTGAGAGTCCGCCTGCCGATGCAGGGGACACGGGTTCGTGCCCTGGTCTGGGAGGATCCCACATGCCGTGGAGCGGCTGGGCCCGTGAGCCATGGCCACTGAGCCTGCGCGTCCAGAGCCTGTGCTCCGCAACTGGAGAGGCCCGTGTACCACAAAAAAAAAAAAAAAAAAAAAGAATAAAAAGTAAAAGGATTGAGAAAGACACACTTGCAAACATAACCAAAAGGAAGCTGGAGGAGCCATATCAATTTCACATAAAGTAGACTTCAGATCAAGGAATATTATCAGGGATAAAGAGAGACATGACATAATGATAAAGTGGTCAATTCAAGAAGACGTAACAATTATAACTGTGTATGCACCTAACAACAGAGCTTCAAAAATGAAGGTCTGCCCTTGATTGGTAACAGAAGTTACCTGAACTCTAGGACCTGGCCACAGATGCTATAGCCTTGAACTCTCAACTATTAATAAAAGATATACTCATGATATATTCATACTAATTCAAAGAATTTCTTGAAGGATAAGCAGCCCACCCATTTCTATAGTTATTTTAACTTTTATTTCCTAATCTAGCCAAACCATTAGAAAGCTGTGCTCTTGAGCTGCACTATTTTAGTCCTTTATGGAACTGTTTTCTTAATTGTACTTTGATGTTCTGCCAGCAACTTGAACTAAGAGATGTTATAAGAAACAGCCCTATAAAACGCCTTACTGGGCTTAACATAGGGTTATTGTTGAGAAAGCTGTCCCTTAGAGCACACAGTATTTTCTTCATAGGGGCCCATGAAAGAGATATTTTTTAGGTTTCAGAACTAGGAAAATCTCTATTTCTCTAGTCATAATTCCCTACTTCCTTTGGCTGCTGGAAAATTTGCTCAGAGGTAAACTTTAGCCCATGGAAATTTATGGCATACATTTTTTTATACTAACTTTACCCCTGAATTTATTTTATTTTCCAATCATCCCAATTTTCCCATCTGTTAATTTTTATTCTGTTACTCTTTTACTGTACTTTTCTTTTAAAATCAATTTTATTGAGGTATAATTTGCATGTAATAAAATAAACCCATCTTTAAGTGTACTGTTCAATGAGTTTTGACAAATATTACCATGTTGTTTTTGTTAGCCATCTAAAAGCAGTTTTGAAGTAAGTAAAGGTAAAAGTAAATGTCACAAGGCAGTCTGTACTAAGCATTATCATAGAGATATAAACAAATTACTATGGGGATATGAGAGAGGATGAAAAATTCTGACTGGAGGGATAGTGGGTGGAGGGTGAGGGATCTTAGAAAAAGTCTCATTTTAAAAAGTAATATCTCACCTTAAATTTTAAAGATGGAATTTAAAAGATTGAAGTAGCAGGCAAGGTAATTTGGAAAAGGAAATGTCTGAGTAAGAGAATCACGTGAAAGATATAGGCACTGGTTCGGTTTGGCTGGAGTGGAAGGTGAGCAAGAAAGGAGTGTGTGGAAATGAGCCTCTAGCCATGTTGCAGGAGGTTCTGAAAACTGAATGGTGTCTTCTTACATTATTGTGCAGGCAATAGGGCACCATAGAAGGTTTTCAGCAGAGAAGAAACATAATGACATGTGTTTTAGAAAGATCACTCTGGAAGCAGTGTGAGAACTAGATGGGGATGTTTTGACGGGAGATAGAGACAGCAGTGGGGAGGTTCCTTCAGTGGTCCAGGAGAGAGAGAAAGAGGACCTGGGGCATCTGTTATGAGAATGAAAGAGAGATGAAATCGGGTGCCCTGTAACAGGAAATCTCTAGGAAGGGTCAAAGAATTAGTTATGAGAATGAGTGAGAGAGAGATTGACTATACAGATGACCGGGGGACAGGCATCCCCATGATTCCTGTTCTGGATAGAAGATTGCCAGGCCCTGGGTCTTCCTTCTCCCAACCTCTGCCAGCAGAGAAAGCACAAGTTACTAACCCCAAACTAACCCCTACTTTGTGGGGGGGTTAACCCAATTGGGGCTGGTCATAGTAGTCAGTTCCTTTACAGTTAACCAGAGCCAGTAGCATACATAATAATAATAGCTAGTACTTTACTTCCATTTTAAAAAAGTAAAATGGTAAATAATTAACACTTAAAATAACAGTCTCTGTGAGGTACTATTCTAAGCACTTCACATATGTTAACTCATTACTTGCCACAGAATTCCTACAAGTAGGAACTATTATATACCCATTTAACGGATGAAAGAATTGAAGCACAGGGAGAATAAGAGTCTTGCTTGAAATACATAGCTGGTAAATGGCAGAACCAAGAATCAAACCAGGCATGTGATTTCAGAGTCCAGGCTGTGTGTCATTATGCTCTAATGCTGAGTGCTCTGGACCCTGTAATAATTTCCTAACTCACATGCTCACGCAGGGTCTCTCACTGCCTTAAGGTAGGAGGTGCTGATATTCCTGGATGAGAGATTAATAAAAATGTGAGGGGAGGCATTGAAGATCAATGTCTATGGTGTATTTGGTGCCCCATCAGTCATCAGGTATGACCAAGCACAGTATTGGCAAGACGTTGTACAATACATAAACTGCGACCAAGAATATTGCAAAATATGGAATAGAAATTACAAAAATATTGTAAAAATCAATGCCCAGAGGTATATACGAGCATGTGTATTCTTGTGTGTGTGGAAAATGTGAGTTATCAATGATGGCTGGGGTTGGCTGAAGCAATGGCCTGTAACTCACAGACACCATAAATTCCTGGAAAGCCACTCACCAGCTATTTAACAATCTAAAAATACACCTTTGGAAGACAACCTTGGAAGGAGGCAGGCGAAGGTCTAGCTGAGCTAAAACAAACTCAAAGCAGATTACCAATCTACAGACATACTGAACTTGGACATACTCTGTGAAGACAGGGGCGTGGCCTGGTGCCATCGCAAAACCAAAGTCACGCAGCATAAACAAACAGATAGAGCCTGGATTTTTTTTTTCTTCCAGAAAAGCCTCCACATTTAAGCTGTAGGCACTGCCAGTCCTCCTTTCATCACCTCATGTATGAGATTTGGCCACCCATTCATTTAAGCAACAGATGGGAACTATCTGAATGTGTGTACATAGTTGAAATCAACAAATACTAAAGTCTGCATATGGCGTCATTTGAAATTTATACCAACTCTGTAAGATATTGGAATAATTTCTTATCACAGAAGAATGCGTGGTGCTTATTTGTTCATTCATTCCTTCAGGCACTATGCCAGGGATTGAGGTAGTGAATAAAACGCAATCTAAGAATCTGCCCTCAGGTTACCTAGCATCTAGTTAGAGAGCCAGATAAGTAACCAGGTACATATGAAGCCAACTGATGAGGGCCCCGAGGGTGCTGAGAGCACAGAAGGAGGCACTGACCCATTGTGTCAGGGAAGCTCTGGGGAAGAAGGGACATTAGGAGAACCCATAGGGCCCATTGGGAGAACTGTACTAGGGAATTAAAATTTTTGTGTTCTTTTGTGTTTGTTTGTCTAATTCTGCTATAGCATTTTGTTACCTAAAGGACTATCTTTTAAGCAAAAATTATACTCTCCCAGAAAAAAAAACAGGCTGTGAGGAAAGGGATGACAAGATCAGGCACTGACAATGGGAGAGAAGAGATCACATATGTGCGAACAGAAGTTGTCCAAAAACATCCCTCAGGAAAGAGAGGGCTATCCCACGTATAAACCTTCACCAAGTCTCTAATATTTTGAGGTGCCCTTCCAATTACTTTATTTTGAACATCAAAATTGTACTATTGAGGGAGGTTGTATTCACCCAAAACAACCACAATCTGTGCTAAATTTTGGTGCTTATACAGAACATTTGATGAAATTGGTAAAAAGCAAGACAAAGAAATTTAACACAAGTATAATAATTATTCTTGGGGATATAACCTCACAATAGCAAGGGATGGATGTTGTATATGAGCTTTTTAAAGATCACTTTTTAAAAGCAATATAATTGTTTTGAATATTATTTCTTCATAGGTGAGGTCATACTATATTTACATAATCACATATCCTGCCGTTATCACTTGATATTACTGCATCAACATTTTGCACAAAATATAAAATTCTTTAACAATAAAAAATAGCCATGTAGTATGTAGTCATTTGTGGATATCATGAATAGCTGGCAATAGGAAAAATGAAAACTGTTCTTATATTATGCAAATGGACACTTACAGCTTAGGATAAAATTTTATTATACGCAGATGCAGAAAGGGTTTATATCAAACAACTTAGACAAATGTGAAAATATTGTGCTCTGAAAAACCATTGGATGGTTCAAAAATTCACTTCAGCAATGACAAAGACATTTATGTTGAGAAAACCTGTGATGAGTTTGAATTAAACTGATGAAATGTACATGAAGAAAGGCAATATTTATAAATTAATACAGTCATACAGTATATACTTTAAATCTTCAAGAGTAAATATTACATGAATTAAACCTTATCTTAAATGTCATCTGTAGCACTAAAAGTATAAATATGTATATTTTTCTGTTGGGAAAACCCTATCTATTTTCTGCATCTTCTTACTGAGAAAACATGGAATACCTTTGATTTGGAATTTATACTGTAGATAAATAATTCGTTTAGGTTTTCTTGACCAAACCCTGTGGAACATCTGATAGATAGATACAGCTAGTAAAAAAAAAAAAAAAAAAAAAATCAGGTAACTCAAAAGCTTGCAGTAGCTTTGGATCATTTAACATTGGGGTAAATGGTCCTTACACCTGTACTCCTACATTATAGCAGAGGACAAATCTGGATTCCTGAAAGTCCACACTAGTTTTCCCATTTGCCTATAAAGTCTAACACCAACAACCTTAACATTCACGTCCCTTCACAATTTGTCAACTAACCTACCATGTTTCTACACCCCATCTCTCGGTCTTAGCCTCATGCATTCAACATTCAGACAGATGAAACTGCCCAGTATTTCAGGGCTGGCTCTAAATGTTCGGCTTCTGTTCTTTTGCTCATGGTGTTCTCTCTGACTAGAATGGCTCTCCCCTCCCACTCCCAACCATTTCCAAATATCTACATCCTTTCCCTTTCCAAGGTCCATCTAAAATATCACTGCACTCTTATTTCATTTGTCTCAAATAAAAGTAGGCTTCTTGGGCTTCCCTGGTGGCGCAGTGGTTGGGAGTCCGCCTGCCGATGCAGGGGACACGGGTTTGTGCCGGGGAGTGGCACGGGAAGATCCCACATGCCGCGGAGCCGCTGGGCCCGTGAGCCGTGGCCGCTGAGCCTGCGCGTCCGGAGCCTGTGCTCCGCAACGGGAGAGGCCACAATAGTGAGAGGCCCACGTACCGCAAAAAATAAAATAAATAAATAAAAAGTAGGCTTCTTTTCTGTAATCCCAAATCCAAATCCCAAGGGCTCTGTACTGGGGGTCTCTCTGCTTGGGTTGGGGGTGAGGAGGGGGATTCTCAGCAGGGGTAGTCTTGAGAGTGAGTGAGGTCAGTCCAAATAATAATAATGAACACTTAGACAACACCAGAATAATAATAGCTGACCCTAATGCAAAAATTGCTGTGTGCTAGGCACTCTTCTAATTACTTCACATAAGTTCATTCATTCGATCTTCACAAGAATCCCTTGAAGCAGGTACAATATCATCCATGGTTTACAGATGAGGAAACTACAACCCAATTTAAGTAACTTACCCAAGGTGGCCTGGCTACAAGTAACAGAGCTGAGAAAACATGAACTTAACCATTATGCTTTTCTATGTCTGGACTACTAGAAAAAAGACATCAGCTGTGGGCAGGAAGACAGATGGTAAACTGGATGGTACCGAGACCCACACGTTTAGTTGGGTGAAACGAAGGTCAAACATCAAGCAGGCAGGAAGATAACAAGTGCGGGCACAGAGGAGAGTCTATTAGGGCTTTCTTCCCACTCTGGACTAATTTCAGGATCCTAAAGAAATACACTCCTGCCAACTGCTTTGGAAGATGCATAGCATTTTAGGTACCTCATTACTTTTTAAATTACTAATAAACCTGTCACATCTTCCCCAGTAACCATATGGTCCTTGAGGATCCATGCTGAATTCACTTACTATAGTATCTAGAACTATGCTTTGCACATGGTAATTAATCAATAAAACATTGTTAAATGTCATAAACCATTAGTCCACATTTCAACTGGCTCGTTTTAATACAGCAAACACATCTTAAAGATATTTTAGGAAGATTTCTATGCAACACTTCAAAAATAATTCATCATTATATTTTTTCTTTATAGTACTTTCTTGGGTTTTTTTTCTTAATTGTTTGTCTCCCCCAACTAGTATATAAGCTACATAAGGGCAGAGGCTTCATTCTTGTTTATCACTGTATTTCTGGCACCCTAGAACAATGATTGGCACATAAAAAGAACTCAGTAAATATTCATGAAGTGAATATTTGAGAAAGAATAGACTTTGAAAATGCTCACCAGACCCTCATTGGGCAGGCTTTATTCTTGCCAACCAACCCTGACTTAGTGTATCAATACTATTCCATTACCCTCAAAGCAAACAACAGTCATGAAGCACAAGGAAAAGAAAGGGTTTTGCTGGAGTGGGTTGGGAGATGGAAGAGAGACACAGCCTCACACAGAGCACAGCATTTGCCCCTTTTCAAATCTCCATTGGGCATCTCTGTTCACACCGAGCTCCAGGCCTGCCAGCTGGTCACCCCTCTACCCTTTCACGCTGCCCACCTCCAGCAATGCAGGTTCCCAAGTGTTTTTCCTCCCGGACTCTACCCACTCCCTGGGCCCTGAGCAACGTAGGCTCTCCAGTTTACCTGTGGTCCCAATAGCAAGGGACACACCCCTCAGGATCTATTCTCCTTAGGAGGCAAGGGAATTACAAAGAATTTTTCTCTTTTACAAACATCTTAATTTTTTTTCTGTCACCCACAAAGACCTGAATTTGAATTCAAGTTTTCCATTTTACAGGTGCCTGACCTCAGTCAAATTACATAACCTCTCACCACCTTGATCTTCTCATCTTGTAAACATGAAGACAAAACTGACTTTATAGGGCTGCCCTAAGAATTAAGTGGGACAAAACCAGCAAAAGCCCCTGGTGCAGAGCAGGTTTTTTAAAAAAAAGTTACTTCTCTTTTTGTTCTTGAAGTAAACTCTCAATTCTTCAAAAGGACCCATGAACCAAGGAGAGTTGAGGTTTTACAGGACAGTGCAATAGAAACTCATCACCATTGATAACATTGTTTCCATCGTCCCAGGGACTTGGAGGCACTGACTGCACAGGGTAGTTTTGTGGGCGGCACTGGTGAGAGAAGGTGGGTGGCCCCGGGTGTGTGTGTGTGTGTGTGTGTGTGTGTGTGTGTGTGTGTGTGTGTGTGTGTGTGTGTGTGACATTACTGATTTCTCTGTGTGTGTTGCTTATAAATCAGAGGTGACTGACTAGGGTGAGCTGCATGTACATCACTGTGAAAACAGCTACTCAGAAATGCTTAAGGTACCAGCCAGCATTGAAAGGGAGACACACAGATCTTAGTGACCAGAACGAATATGTCTAAGTGTTTATGGTGAGAAAATGTCACGTGCCAAGGTCATGTTCCCACCCTAATCCTGTCACCACTCCCTCAGTCCTCAGTTTCCTGATTATGAGGTGGTGGAGTCTGAGAAGGCATCCCATTCTGCCTTTGTTGGCAGATTGCTAATGCCAAGTGTGTAAGAGCTATCACTGCACATGATTATTTCTGGCTGGTACATCATAATTGCCTCACAAATACTCGTTACCTGCTGGATTCTAATGGTAGTTATACAAATTATACTTAAAACCAAAATTGAAGACTCTTGGCTGCTATCTAAAAGGTAGTCATTCGAGGCAGCACTTAACAATTTTAAAAAGATTAACTCGGGCTTCCCTGGTGGCACAGTGGTTGGTTGAGAGTCCGCCTGCTGATGCAGGGGACACGGGTTCGTGCCCCGGTCCGGGAGGATCCCAGTCACTTTGGCAGGGAGAAATGTAAAGTATAGCACATTTATCCAAAACAAAAGAAATAAAGAATTCCTCTCCCAGGCCAAGATTGACTCCCTAACTAATGATGTGAAGGAGAAATTAAACCATGTGGTGCTGCATAAATTTGGAACATCTTGAAGGTCAGCTTGGATCAGAGCATAACATTTTTTCCTTTGACTTTTTATGAAGTCAGTTTCTGAAAAGACATGACAGTTCTGATAGCTCCGACAACTGGAAATCGTTCGAGTGATGCACCGGTAAGTTTTAATTTCAAAACTTGGGCCTAAAAATCGATAAAAATCTGACTAAGAAATCTTGAAGTGGGGATAGGGACATCCGATATTTGGCATGTAGATCAGCGCTGATGAAGGTCTCTCACACAAGTGCAGGGCCAGAGCCCTTAGAGAAATACCTTCACCCCATCAATTATGTTCTGTCCCTGCTCCTCTGGCATATTTCTCTTCTCTCCTCAGCACCTCCTCCCCCACCTGACGACCTTTCTCCCTATTTCACTGAGAAAATAGAAACTCTCAGAAGAGAATGTCCCCACGCTTCCACCACCAGATCTACCCACCCACCCGCACGTGACTCAGTATCCTCCACTTTCTCTTCTACTCTGATGGATGAATTTTCGGTGCTCCTAGACAAAGCCAACTCCCCCATTTTGCCTTGACCCAACCCCTCTAGCCTATTCAAGGACGTTCTTCCAAGATCTCTCTCTTCTCTTTCTTGCACTAGCAGTTCTTCATATCCATTGGATGATTCCCATCAATCTGAAAACATGATGCTATTTCTCCCATCTTAAAGAAATAAACAAAAAACAGAGACCTTCTCTTGACCCATGTCCCCCTCCAGCCACTCACTTTTCCTCTGCTCCCTTTTACAGCAACACTTCCCAAAAGAGCATCTAAATTTGCTCTCTCCAATTACACTCCTCTTTCTTGCTTATGTTCACTCCAGTCCAGCTGCGATTCCCACCACTCCAGCAGATCTGCTCTTGTCAAAGTCTTCAATGGCCTTTGCTTTGAGAGACCTGTAGTCGGTCTTTGTGCTCATCTTAGTTGACCTCTCAGCAACAGGTGACATGGTTGATCTTGCCCCCTTGAAGCACCACCTCCATATGGCTTCTTGGATATCACACTCTCCTGATTTTCTTCTGCCTCACTGGCTGATGTTTCACAGTCAACAGCTGCCTCTTCCCCATCTCACCAGTCCCTGAACGCTGCAGTACCCTGAACACTCAGTCCTTGATCCCTGCCCTATCGACACTCACTTCCTCAGTATTCTCAGCCAGTCTCGTGGCTCTAAATATCAACTCTACACTGATGACTGCTGAGTTATATTTTTATTTTTTATTTAGTAACAGTATATGCTTACACAGCGTGTCCATTTGGAAGTCCGATCATCCTACCAGAGGCAACAGGCCCAAGATTCAGCTCCGCTTAATAGTCCCTCCTGTTCTTCCCACAGTTACCCCACATCAGTAAATGGCAATTCCATTCTTCCAATGCCTCCGGCCAAAAACCTTAGCTCATCCTTGATTCCTTGTGCTTTCTCACCAAAACAGATCCATATTAACAAATCCTATCAGTGCTTCCTGCAAAATACGTCTAGAATCCTATCACTTCTTGCCACATCTACCTCTCTGGTCCAAACTACCATAGTTTCTTCTCTAGATTATATGTAGCAGTTATATTATTGTTTATTACATGTTTCTAGTCTCACTTCCAATGGTCTGTTCTCATCATTGCAGTCAGAGTAACTCACTGGAAGTCAGATCATGTAACAGTTTTCTTCAAGACCTTCAAATGTCTCCCCTTCTCCCTTAGAGTAAAATCCAGTCCTCACAATGCCCTGTGTGGTCCTACACAATCTGGCCATCCATTATCTCTCCAATCTCATCTACCACTCCCCCTCCCTCCCTCTATTCCAGACACACTGGTTTCCTTATTTTTTTCTTGGACATTTGAGGGAAGTGCTCCGTTTAGGGCTTTTGCACTTGCTGTTGTGTCTGCCTGGAATGCTTTTCCTCCAGCATCCATATGGCTAAGTCCCTTATTGCCTTCAAGATTTTGCTCAAGTGTCAGCATCTAGTGAGATCTCCCCTGACCACCCTTTAAAATTGCAACCTCTACCTTTGGTACTCCCTATTCTTCTATCTCCCCCTCTCTCTCTGTTGTACTCCTTGGCACTTACAACCCTAATATACTACACAATTATTATTGTCTCCCCATCTCCTCTAGACTGTATATGCCACGAAGGCAGGGATTTTTGTCTGTTTTGTTCTCTGATGTACCTCCAGCAACTGGACTACTGCCTACACATAGCAGGCACTTAAAAAAGTATTGGTGGTGGTGGTGTTGGTAAGCAAACTCATAAAGAACAACTCTGGAAAACAAATAATCTCTAACTGCTCCAGAAATTAATTCATCTCAAGTGGAAGATAAATTCATTCTCAGGCTAAATATACTCTTGCTACCTAAGATTATACAGCATCAAACACAATAATAATAACAGTTATAACTCTTATACTTATATTGTGCCTTCCAGTTTACAGAATTCTTTCTCCCATATAGTTGTATTTTATCCTCAGGACAACTCTGAAATTGAACAGGGAAGAGAGTGTCAATCCCATTTTACAGATGAGGAAGATAAGCCCCAGAGCAGTTAAATGTGCCCTTAAGGGTTATCCAGGCAATGAGTACAAAAAGTGGGATGAACGCTGGTCCCCTGACTCCGGGATTAGGACTATTGTTGCTATACCAGTCAGCTTTTGAAGAAACAACTTGTCCTTCTCTGGAGTACTCAGATGAGTCCAGACAGGATCTGGGTCCATCACTATCCTAATTAGGCTCTTGATTAATTCAACAAATATTAATCGAGTACTTCCTATGTTCCGGCATTTTTCTAAACACTGGGCATACAGTACAGGATAATACAGAGCAGGACAAGGTTATGCTCTCGTGGAGTCTATAATCTTAGAGAAGAGATGTCAATAAACAAACACCTCCTAAAATACGTCAGGGTGATAATGCTATGATGAGGAAAGGAATAGAAATTTATGGGGAATGAAGGTCAGCTATTTAGAGATGCCCAGTAATAGCTTATTAACATGCTACCCACAAATCCTTCCTCTGTCAGCGGGGTGGACAGTGCTTCCAAATGTTGGATGGAAATACTACAAAATGTATCATTATACATTTGAATAATAAAAGTGTTCAAGATTCTCTTTCTAGATTCTAGGGAATGGGGGTGATAGAAAAGCTAAATAAAATAGCCTGGTTGACAGTTGGAGAAGATGGCATCAGGACAGTCAACCCTAAGTTATGGGAACACAGATTTTGTTCAAGACAGAAGCGCTTTCTACCAAATGAAGCTGTCCAGCAATCAAACAGCCTGTAAATGAGCTCCCTGTCATGAAAAGTATCCAATAAGAGACTGAATGACCTCTGGAGCCTCTTCCAACTGCATATCTGATTATTCCCCATTCTGTGGAGCCTCTCTCTACCCGAAGTCACCATCAGTTCCAGTGGTCAATAGGGTGAAGACAGGCACAAAAATGTGGCCCCAAACCATGGTTCTCTTGCCAGCCCTCCTAGAGGATGAGCAGTCACCTGACTGTTGGCCCTAGATCCTTCCAGCAGCAGCCAAAGCTGATTCTTCTGCAGGGAGACGAGGGGTACAGACGATCCTAGCTTTACCTTGCAGGACTTACCAACGACTCACGTCTAAATGAGGTGCTCTGCCCGGCGGAAATGGGTGGGATGTCTTCACCAGTCATTCTATTCTCACTGACAGTTAAGCCACCAGTGATTACAGAAAGGAGAATTACAAATTGTCCTGGACAGGAGGCAGTCCCTCTGGATATTCACTGGCAGCATCCACCTCCACAGGCCTGAGGTCCCCACCCGCTCACAATGTCCCTGGATGGCAATCACCTACCGTCCTCTGCCTTTCAGCCATTTCCCAAATCCTCCACAAACACTGGCAACCAGACCTCCAGGGTGACTGCGTGTTGGCCCAGGCAAGACATCACGGGACAGACACTGGCAACAACTACTATTACCCCCATTTATCCATCACTTACTGTGGGCCAGATAGTTTGCTAAAAACTCTGTATGTGGCAGGATGGACTATATCCTTTATATATGTGGCTGGGACATACTTGGAGAACTACAGCTGGGCACAGTCTGACTAGTGGTGGTGGCTTTTGCTTGCTGAGTGGGATAGGCCAGCCAAGGGACTTAGAGCCATGGGAAAGGTGATGGAGGGGATGGAGGGGGAGCTGGGCCAAGGAAGTGAGGGCAGGGGGACCGAGGGCATTTTGCGGGAAGGACATGGGGAGGTGGGGAGCAATTGCTGGAACCTGCTGCCATATGGGGAAGAACCAAATTTCTTCTCCCTAAAGTTGCGTGAAATATTTTGGAAATTGTTGGTGATTTACATTGTAACCCCTGCTATCTCTTGGTAAAATGTTTAGTAAAATCTATATCACTTCGTACCTAGAGACTGGATCTGTGCTTTTTCAGCGTGTGCAATAATGCACTGGGGCCCAAGGTGAGAGCCAAGTGGTCAAAAAAGGTGGTATTACAATATATCCACATTATGTCATTTAATCAACAGCCCCCAAAGGTAGGTATTATGATACTCATTTTACAGTGTGTGGGGGGAGGAAGGTTACCGAATAATTATCTGTAGATGTTCTTGCCAACTACAATGTAAAAGAAGGGAGAGAATTGTATACTCATATCTGTCCACTCTGACCCTGTGCCTGTAAGTAAAGCAAAATGGCGAGCAGGGCTACTTCACTCTGCTCACCGTCACTGCCCAGGCCCTTCTTGATTTGCTCCCAATCTTCTCCTGTTTCCCTCCAGTGCTTCCTGGTTCTGGGCCAGGTCCTCCTCTTTGCTCCTCACTCTGTCCTCTGGACTGTCCACAGGTCTCCTTGGTGGTCTGCTGAGTCCTCTGGCCCAACCACACTTGGTTGCCCTGGACAGGATCCCCAGAGAAGTGCCAGCCTCTCTGCCCACAAACCCTGGCTCTGGCCCACATAGTACATGCAAGTGCTAGAGGAGGCCTAGCCTCCGTTTCTGCATTGTCACAGGCCCAAATGTAGTGCTGAGGGTCCCTTTTCACACAAACGAGCAAGGCAGTGTTTTGCAGTAGTTAAATCTGTGATCTCCAGAGTCAGAGCATGTGGGTCTACATTTCTGCCCACCATGCACTTGCTGAGTGGCTTGACACAAGTTACCCAACCTCTCTGATCATTAGCTGAATGGGAATGATAATATGATTGTTGTAGGGATTAAATGAGGTAAGGCAAGGAGCGCTCTTAAAACAGTGCCTGGCACAAAGTAAGTGCTCGATAAATGTTAGCTCATGGGTTAGTTTTTAATGATTATGTATCGGATGGAGATGAACAGAGTTGGTCACAACACAGGCCACAGTGTCTATCAGTGGTTCCATTTCCCACAGAGGCCTTTGGGCAAATGCCCTCTGGAGATAGTTCAAGTCTATGGAAAGGGAAAGGAAAAGAAAGCTGAGAGATCACCTAATTTTCAAGCTGGATTTTTCTTTTCTCTTCCCCATCTCTTTAATTTCTAAAGTTCAAACTTTTCCCCACAGCTATAGTCATACAATAAAATGAGATTCCTCATAAACAGTGTCATTTCTTATTCCTCTTCCCTTTCCCAGCCTTTTCAAAAGCAATGTATTTCTGCATTTCTTTAAACAAACAAACAAACATTATTATCACAATAGACTGAAATTAACCAAATTTGCATCTAAAAGAAATGTGTATGTGTAAATTACTGAGGGTTGTATTGCATGCGGAATGGGAGCAAGTGGAGAGGAGCCAGGCCAGAAAAACTACATTAAATGGCCGTGATGGGTGGCCCCACTCAGGAGACTGTCTTTACCAGGTCCCCTTCATTCCTTCTCCATCCACTGTTAGAGCTCAATACAACCACAAATGAAACCACGAAAAACCAATCTTTACGAAACAAATGCAGCTGGGAAGAGGAAATTCCATATGGAGAAGTTATTCAAGCCTCTTGTACAATATTCAGAGCTGTAAGATTTACTGGGCAAACTGGGATATTGGGCTTAGACATCCCCCAAGGGCTTCAACAGGGAGATCTTTATTCACTACATTTAAATGCAAATGATAACACGACTGCATGACAATACACTTTGAAAAGCTGATTTAAAACAACACAAGGGAAGGATTAAGGGACCAATAACAAGGATTTTATTCTAATTTTCTACAGAGGTTAAAGGCAGGCCAAATAGAAGCCCAGAATTCAAAAAGGTTGGCAGGAGCCAATCTTGTCCCCAGACAGAATTTGTTTAATTATTTTCCTCTTCTTATGAAGAAATGGAAGAAAAAAAAAAATTCCTTTTTTTTTTTTTTTTTTTTTGCTCATCAAAGACTTCTATAGCTATCAAGCAGGACTCCTGAGCAATATGAGATTATCTCACCAAACTAATAATAATACAAGCAAAAGCCCAGAAACTTGACACATAGCCTGTGCCATATTGAGGGTGATTGCATATGCTTAGACATACTGGAAACTGTTCCCAGACCCTTATTCTGATTTATGAGAAACCCTGGTTGTTCCAGAGTCCCCAGGTTGGGAACCACTGATGTAGGAAGGAACATCTAACACAGACATTCATGGGTTTGAATGACAAGGAATAAAGAGCCGAATACTGCATGTCATGGAAGAATGGCCCATTGTGTCCAGTGGGAGTTCCACTCTGGAGGGGAGACTTGGAAGCCCCATATGACGTGAGAAAGATGGGAAAGACCATAAATCCCTTGCGGCAAAGGCAACGCTGATGCTTGTGTCACCCACTGTTGACTGGGGTGAAGGTATTATTATATCTACTCAAAGATGGAAATTAGACATTGTCCCCATACCAGCCCTGTCTGCAACTCAAACTGTCGAGGAAACAAACATGAAATGGAAAGGAGAAAGATCCAGTCTGTGAATGGAGATCATATAGACAGAGAAGCAAATATATACTATTTCACCTTGAAACAATAGGATGTCTGGGATTTGCTTCAAAAGAATATAGGGCAGGGTAGGGGTAGGAGTACCAATGAATAAAGACTGGCAATGAATTGATAATTACTGAAGTTGGGTGACAAGTACATTGGGGTTCGTTATACAATTCTGTTTACTTTTGCATATTTGGAAATTTCCATAAGGAAAATTACTTTTTTGTTATTTGTTTTCTTAAAGATTCCATCTGCTCAATTTAAATGTGACACTGACCACCTCTGTTGGGACAAAGTCATCATTGCAGGGAATAAGAGCATTTTTCAAGGGAGCCCTGGGAATAGGGCAGTGCTAATAGCACAATTGTGAAGGGAGAAGCTAGACAAGATAGGAAGAAGGTTCAGAGTTCAGTCCCAAAACCAGGACTTTTAAACATGGACAAGAGTTGATTTGGAGCTCTCAACAAAACCCATTAAAAAAAAAAGCCCCGAAATGAAATATTAAGAAACTTGATAATTCAACAATTTAGAGACTTCTAGTGTCAGCCCTGTCCCGGAACCTGAAAACTTTCTTTCTTATTCTGTAGGCAGCATGTTACACGTCATACAACCAAGCATGTGCACTGACCTGCAAAGTTCCAGAAGATACCCATCTTGGCAGTATACTAATCAGTTTTGTTTTACCAGCCAGATTTTTAAATAAATTGGACTAAGTTTAGTAGCGTAGTCCATCAAATTGATTGATTATTCAGAATGTCAGGACATTTCAGCATGCAGCTAGCCATAGGCTGCCTCACCTGATTCAATTAGAGAGACAGAGTGCCACAAATAAGGGGAACATCCAATAAACTACGTTCAATAATAGGTAAGAAAGCACACATCATGCCACATCAGAATGCTGCATCACAAACTGGACATAACATTTAAAGAGGGATGTAGACAATGAAGATATGTTTGAAGAAGTTGAGCCAGGGTGTTATGAAGACTTAGAAACAGTAATAGATGTCCAGCTGAAGGAACTTGTTGGCCTACGGAGAAGACTGGTGAGGAGGGCTGAGTAGCTGTCTTCAGCTATACGAACGTCTCAAAAACACAGGAAGACAAATTAGACCTGTTCCATGGATCTCAAGGAAAAGAACTAGGGCCAACACGTGGACGTCTCAGGAAGGTCAATGTCAGCCCAACAAAAGAAATAATCTTGCAAAAAGTAAAACTGTGCCAAGTGCTATTCGGCTGCTTTGGAAAATAGTGCATTCTCTGGCTCTAGAAGATCTCAAGCCAGAGTTTGGACAAACACTTGCGAAGATGTTTTAAAGGAGATTTCAGGACTGGATGAGGACCTGCATGATTTTTTAAATCTCCTCCAAATGGAGATTCTGTGATTTCTGAAATGAAAACTTACAATTGACAAACCAAGGTTTTTTGTCCATTTTGTTTGTAAGAAGTAGAGTAAATAATATACAAAAGCTTCCCTGTGCCAGGTGCCATGTACATAAAACCTTTTTCAAACCATGAATAAATAAAAGTAAAACTTAACTCCTTTGTCATCCCCAAACCTACTTTTGCCTCGCTGAGAAACCACTGCTGGATGTACCAGACATCTGACTGAAGCACCCAGTGGACAGTTTCAGGATTCACCTTCATCATTGACCCACATTTTCTACTCCTGCCAAGCTACAAACTTAATAGCCCCCAAACACGACTTGCCGCTTCCCCTGTGGATGCCTGGAAAGGCTGTACTCTGGGATAGGGTTCCCTTCTTATAACACATGAGCCTTCCTATCTTGAGGTAACAATCCATCTCAGTTTTGAAGTCCCTAAATGTTTGCTATTTGTCCTGTTTTCTGACTCTGTCATACTCGAATTTCTGTTTCCCTGTGTTTCCTGGTTTCCAAATTCTTGTCTGATTTCTAATCACCTATTTTGCCTAAAGTTTGAGATTCTGAATATTCCTAACAGTTCAATCATTCATTCATTTGCTAAATATTTATAGTAACCGCCACGTGCCTAGAGCACTGTGCTAGGCATTGTAGGAGATACAAAGAGCCCTATGACGTGGGCAAGGGCCTAAATCTGATAGAGAACATGAAACATGGACTGAAATGGCTACAACCCACAGCACAATGTGCTAAGGGCTATACCAGAGGTACAAGCCGAGTGCTGTCAGAGTTCAGAGTCAGGCGAGATCCTGCAGAAAACCGCGATGTGACTGCAAGAGCAGCCTGTAGAAGCCTGATGCAACTGATGTGCTGATTTTTTAAAATCCTCAAATATAAAGTATACAAAATATTAGATTGAAAGAAGGAGGCAGCCGTGAATGAGGTAAAGCAGTGGTCCCCAACCTTTTTGGCACCAGGGACCAGCTTCGTGGAAGACAATTTTCCCGCGGACGGTGGGAGGCGGGGCACGGTTCAGGCGGTAAGGCGAGTGATGGGGAGCGGTGGGGAGTGGCAGCTGAAGCTTCACTCGCCAGCTGCTCACCTCCTGCTGTGCGGCCTGGTTCATAACAGGCTGCAGGCTGCGGATACATACCGGTCCGCAGCCCGGGGGTTGGGGACCCCTGAGGTAAAGGATGTTCTGGGAAAGTACATCAAATGTTCAGCAGCAGATAAACGTGCAACATTAGCCAGAGGGGCTAATCAATGTCCAACGTAAACCAAACACCAGAAAGTCATCCCCGTTGTGAACACAGTCATTTACTCAGTCAGCCAGAAAAATTACAATTATGAAATTGAAACTACATTTGCTGCTTAAATGAGTCTTTTTAGAGATTTAGTTTAGACTGAAAATTGTTCATTAAAGGGTTCCTCTGGGTAATGGACTTCAACTGCACTTTATATTTTTAGAACCCTTTAAATTCACTCCCCATTCCAACCCCTAGAGGTAGGTAATATCAGGGATAGGCAAACTTTTTCTGTAAACCGCCAGAAAGTAGTAAATATTTTAGGCTTTGCAATCCAAACAGTTTCTGTCACAACTACTCTGCTCTACTGTTGTAATGTGAAAATAGCCATGGACAGTTTTTACGTGAAGGAGTGTAGCTGTGTGCCAATAAAACTTTATTTATGAATACTCATATTTTAATTTCAGAAAATTTTCATGTGTTCCAAAGTATTTTTCTTCTTTTATGTTTTTTCCACCATTTAAAAATGTAAAAGCCATTCTTAGCTTGCATGCCACATTTGGCTGGCAGGCTGTAGTTTGCTGACCCCTGGGTTATATCAGTCACCCTATTTACACATGACAAAACAAAGGTTAAAGGAGACTAAGTATATTCTCAAATCAATAGCAATTCAGTTCCTTAAATTCCATATATAATGGAACTAATGAGAGAAATAATGAAGCAATAGGAAAAACTGAGACATTTACCCACTCTTTATCAACATGTTTCACAGGGTGGGAAAATCATGTATTATCTATAAACTTTGACTCCCTGGGGCATAACAAGTAAATAATTTTTAAACTGTGCTTAGCAAGATTGGTTCATGGTAAATGAGGCAATTATGGCTTAAATTTATATGTACAATACTATATTGTCTTTCTTAATTTTAATTTATAATGGGTGACAGTCTCTAAGTTAAAAAAAATTTTTGCCTTATTTTGAAGATCTTGTAGTTTTTGTGATGAACCACACACATTGCTAAATATTTATCAGCACATAAATATCTCAAAAGAGATACGAACAGTTATTGATGTAGTTTAATCTCAGTGCTCCATGGAATGAGGATTCCACCTCTCTCTGGGTACCAAGATGAAGGGTTGAAGAAATGTTGAAGAATAAAGCACTGGGAAACCCAACCCCCCACTGGAATGTCACTTATTTGAGGCTTTAAAATGATATAGTAAATTTCAAAGTCACGGACACCCATAGCTTTATAGCAAGAGCAGATATACAGTATACTTGTTCAAGACCTCCTGAAAGGATCAGAGCAGAAAACAAGTGTCAGAGAAAAGGATCTCCAATAGTCCTCACTCTTCAAACAATTAAGCCTAGGGGAAAGAGAACAGGCGCATGATACAAATGCTTAAAAATCAAGGAAGATCACACTAGAGTGAACTGAGTTCACCAAATCTGAAAATACTCTTAACAACAATGAGGTGCCATACTGTTAGGGGAACAACTGACCAAAACCGCCCGCCTTGGCCTGGCATCATAGTAACCACATGCATGAGTTATCTTACAACAGGAGGTCCTGTTAAAGAATGAGACGGAACTAACAAGCTACCACCAACCGGAAGAACTGGGTAAAGGTTAAAAGAAGAGAGGAGACGCCAGTGCTACCAACCTCCCAGGATCCTTCTTGCTGGAATCCATCTTGGCTGAGCAATGCACATGCCACCAGGAAGGACCCTAAGTCAGAACGACTGGCCAGAGACAACCCAGAAACTAACCCCATTATCATAAAACCTGAGACTGCGAGCCACATGGCAGAGCAGTTCTCCTGGGTTCCCTTACCCTATTGCTCTCCGCCCAGGCACCCCTTCCCAATAGAGTCTCTTGCTTTGTCAGCAGACACACAGACACACACATGTGTCTTTCTGAGTGTTAGACAAGAGCCCACCCTCGGGCCCTCGAAGGGGTCCCCCTTCCTGTAACAATCCCACTGAAGTGCAGAAGGGCTACATTTAGAACCTAGGTGAGAACAACTTCCTATGAGAGAGGTGGTTGGTTGGTTGTTTATTTGCTTGGGTGGGTTGTACAGCAGTATAATTCCCCACTTATTTATTCTTTCAGTAGAATGGACAAATGGTTCCATTTCAGAAAGTAATAAATAAATAAATAAACAAAATTTTAAAATCAAGGGGGAAAAAAGCCCTCCATATTTAGAAAAGTGATACAGAAATAATAACTTTAAAATATTTAGATAAAATCATGGTGTCAGGGGTTTCCCTGGTGGCACAGTGGTTGAGAGTCCACCTGCCGATGCAGGGGACGCGGGTTCGTGCCCCAGTCTGGGAAGATCCCACATGCCGCGGAGCGGCTGGGCCCGTGAGCCATGGCCGCTGAGCCTGCACGTCCGGAGCCTGTGCTCCGCAACGGGAGAGACCACAACAGTGAGAGGCCCGCGTATCGCCAAAAAAAAAAAAAAATCATGGTGTCAGAGCCCTAATAAAGGGAACACTGACATTTGGGATGTAGGTCCCACATCTGGAATGCACTCCTCTGCCCATCACTAAAAGGGCTGAGTGAAGTCTAAACTCTTTGGTGCCTACCCTCCACCCCTGCCAAAACCTGTTTTCTGGCTCTCTGGTCTCCTGCCCTTTCCTGTCCCCGCCCACACTCCAGTCATCTAACAAGCTCCCTGGAGATCCCTTAATGTGCCATGATGTTTGGGGACTTTACACATACCCAGCTCTCAGCCCAGAATGCCATTCTCCATCCTGTCCACTGGGCAGCTCCTACCTTCAAGCTCATTCTCACTAATACATGCCCTGATGATCCTCCCACCATGTCTAGAGTGATCACTTTTTCTTCTATGTTCTCACTGTACGTCATCCTCCCCTTTTTATAGCACTATGACCTGAACTGCTATGTGTAGTTTATCTCCTCTACAGAAGATGATCTCCCTGAGGCATAAGAAGGAATGCCTTTAATTTTCATATCCCTGAGGCTTAGCATGGTGCCAGAGGCACATTAGTAACTCAATAAACATTTGCTGAATGAATGAATTAACGCATACTGAGTCATTTTAAGACTCTACCCTTCCTACCACAGAAAGAATCTAGACTTAAGGTCAGGGTGGTAGGTAATTCTAATATTTCATTCATTCACTCATTCAACAGACATTTATTGAGTACTTACTATGTGCCAGGAACTCTTCTAGGAGCATGAGAAACGTCTGTGAGCCGAGTAAACAAAGATCCCTGCCATTGAAGAGCTCATATTCTAGTTGGGGAGACAGACATTAAACAATAAATGTAACAGATAAATAACATGCTTTGTTAAAAGGGGATAAGAAGTAAGGGGAAAAGATGTAAGTAGAGCATGACAAGGGGGACTGGGAGTGTGTGAGCCGTGATTTTAAACTATGTGATCAGGGGAGTAGGACCTGCCAAGTAGACAGTGAGAAGGTTGCATTTGGACAAAGACTTAGAGAGTCAATTAGACATGGGGATGTATGGGGGAAGGGCATTCCAGGCAGTGAGAACATTCAGTGCACTCTCTAAGGCCAAGACAAGGAGGTCAGTGAAGCTGGCTAAGAATGAGGTTGGAAAGAGGTGTGATGAGGTAGGGGGAGAAGGGGGAAAGGTGGCAGATCATGGAGGCCTTTGTAGGTCATTTAAAATGACTTTGACCCTGAATGAAATAGGGAACCATTGGAGGATTTTGAGCAAAGGAGCAACATGAACTGACGTACATCTGACTTACATTTTAAAAGGATCACTCAGCTATTTTGTTGAGAATTTAGTATTGGGCCAAGGGTAGAAGCAGAGAGATCAGTTAAGAGGCTATTGCAATGATGTAAATGAACTGTAACAGTGGCTTACATCAGGGCTGTAGATGGGAAAAAGTGACTGGTCCTAGTTTTATTTTGAAGATAGACCCAAAAACATTTGCTGCCATAGATGGGATGTGCAAAGAGAGAAGGATCAAGCATTAGTCCAAGGTTTTCGACTTAAGCAACTGGAATAAGAGAAAAACGATAAGCATTTAGCCTTATCTAGGGGCTATACTTCACTCACCCTCCTACTGTCTGGTAAGTATTAAGTGAGGTCAATATGTAGCAGCATAGTGACCCACGTGGAGGCAATGTGATGCAGGAGAGAGAGCAGAGAAAGAGTGCTATTTAGCTGCTACTGCTTCCTGGGGTTAGCCTCTGAGTCTTGCTCATTTTCTGCCTCCTACTCTTACTCCCTTATCCCCCAAATTACAAGAATTTTCCTTGTTGGCTCACTTGTTCAGAACTAAAGAGAATTATGCCATAGACTTAGTGGAAAACAGTTTAATGGTAGTAGATTTTAAAGAAGCTCAAATAAGGTTAACTCCATTATTAAAATGATCATGGGGAAGGTGATGATGCTGGTAGTGTTTATAATATTTGCCTTTGCTGCAGAGTTCATAAACCATAGAGATATTGTACAAAAGGAGGAGGGAGCCAAAGCTGGGAGGATGGCCTTAGTCACACCTTGTAAGCCACCAAACATCTTTTTTAGGCTAAAATACTTCTGAGGCTATCTGCCAAACTGTATTTTTTTAAAAAAACAAATGCGTTCCATGCATTTGAATGCTTATGATTGGAAAACCTCTGGCGATGGAAAACTTTGTTCTTTTTAAACTGATGCTGCATTTACATATATTGAGATATGGAACACATCCGTAAATAAAGTTGTGTAATTCTCTATAAAATGCATTCCTATATCCCAGTTCTTAGTTTGTTAGATCAGATCCTTAAGAATTATTTTAAATGCCTTTGTTTAACCAAAATTTTGTGTGTTGAGTGTTTTTTGTTTTTTTAAACTGGTGTTTAAAAAATATTTAATGCGTTCCTTTGTGCCCTTAGGATCTTTCTTGAGCAATTCAGGATGATCTGAAAACTCTTTAGAAATGAAGGAGAACTCTACTGGAAAGTGTGTATTTCATAGTATCATTAAATATTGATTAAGCACCCACTACATATACAACACTGTATTGGTGGCTGAGAGGACAATGATATTGTAAAATTTAGATTTGAATCTTTTTAAACACTTTCAAAACAGGGTTTTCATTCTCTTTCCCAGTTATGCATAGACTACTTTCACAACTATTACCTATTAATAGAAAAATAACAGAAAATATAGATTATCCGTCTAGTTTTGCATTTTCCTCTCTTGTCTGAGGATCTCTCTGCAACAGAGAGAGATCCAGACCTGAGGGTTTGCCGGTTATGTTGTTAGTTTAGTTTGCCTCTGCATTTTAGGCTGTTCATTTGACTTGGTCTAAAACTGGAAATTTGTGTAGAAGTGTTTCTCGAGTCTCATAACATTTTAAAGGAGGTTCCTACTGAGCGGTAATCTGAACTATTTCTTAAAAGTCATATGAACCTCTTAATTCTGATAGTTCTAAGCATAAAGGGTTGGATATGTAGAATAAGATCAAGGAAAACAAAAAGAGAAGAGAATCTGAAAATTAATATTTCTTCATTTCAAAATTCATAGTACATCAACCTTCTCGGTTATATCCTGTTCCTTGGTCTGGGATGCATTCTAGATGGGAGAGTTGCCTATCATAATTAGCATAATTGTGTCCACATGGGGCTCAGTCAATCAATTCAGCAGGAGAAAGTAAATCAAACTACCTGTTCATGTGGACAAAAATATCTAAATTTTCTTTTTCAGCCATTATTCTCACGTCATGAGCAGACACAGCTCTCGCCAGTGAAACTACCATGAGTGATCCATGAGTTTCCATTAGAGGACATTCAACTTATCAGTGAATTAGAATTCCCAAGCGTCCACTTAAATATATTATTACAGCCATCACCATAGTGATGGGCAAGTTCTGCAATGGTCTTTTGAACTGCATCAACTGTTTCCAACCTCACATCCTCAACATTATAAAAGAGTCAACTTTAGGACCTTGATTTTCTCCCATCTCGTAGTTTATAAAAAAGCTGGCAAACTCTTTATCTTTTTATTTCCATAATGTTAATGAATTTCAATATATTTCTTGCATGAAGAATTTTGAATAATCCAAATAAAACCTACTAGGCCCTTTCATTAGAAGTTTCAGATGTCCCAGGTTACAAAGAGACTTTGAATTTAGGTATTTCCTTCTTTTGCATTAGTACTTGGTTAGAATACATTATTTCCAAAATCTTAGAGTATGAAGTATGACGCTTCACTTTCCCCACCAAACCCAAACCTGCTTCTCTTCCAATGTTCTCTATTCATCCACTTTGGATGGAAACCTGCCAGTTACCCTGGACTACTTTGCCATCACCCACCCATCAAATCACCAAATAAGGATCTCTTTTACCTCCTAAATGTTTTCAAATACACTCACTCTCCATCCCAAATGCCACCAACCTGAGCAAGGTGACAGTCTTCTCTGACTTGAACTCTGTATTGCTGAAATAGGTGCCCATCTGTTCACTACATCTCCATCCTTGCCCTTCACCAGTTTACGTTCAAAATTCAATTAAATCATAATCTTAACAATATGATTATGACATCCCTTTACTTAAAAAAATGCAATATTTTGTCACTGCCATTGGGATAAAATCTGAATTCTTTAATATGACTTACAAGCCTTCGATCAGATTTCCATCTAACTTCCCAGTCTTATTTCTCAATCCCCTCCTCCTTGAGTCATCCTGAACTTTTTTTTATTCTAATGTCATGGCTCTCTGTCTCATCACCCCAGCCCTTTATGCATGGTTGATTCCTCCACCTGGAACGACATTCATTTATTTTTTATTTATTCAGCAACTATTATGAAGCAAAGACTCTTTAGGGCTTCCCTGGTGGCGCAGTGGCTGAGAATCTGCCTGCTAATGCAGGGGACACGGGTTCGAGCCCTGGTCTGGGAGGATTCCACATGCCGCGGAGCAACTAGGCTCGTGAGCCACAACTACCGAGCCTGCGCTCCGCAACAAGAGAGGCCGCAATAGTGAGAGGCCCGCGCACCGCGATGAAGAGTGGCCCCTGCTCGCCGCAACTAGAGAAAGCCCTCGCACAGAAACGAAGACCCAACACAGCCAAAAATAAATAAATAAAATACTGAATACATAACTACTTTAAAAAGAAAATTACAGTTGCTACAATGTTTAAATAAATAAAGACTCTTTATTTGCAATTATTATTATAGTATACTACTATTATGGAGAGCTTACTCCATGCTAGGTACTAGGAAGTAAATCAATGATTAAGCCAGGCATGGTTTCTATCTTAATAAATCTTACTGTCTAGCATGGCAAATAGTCATGAAACACAGAATGAGATTAGAGTTATGGTGTGGAAAGTATAAGGTGATGTGGGATCAAATGTCAAATGTCAGTAAGGGTAACCATACTAAATTGAGGAGTCATTGGAGGTTCCCTGAGGAAGTACTGTTGAAGCTAAAATCTGAAAGATGAGTAGGAGCTATAGTTGTGGTAACAGAAGAGTGGAGGAGGAGGAGGAGGAGGAGGAGGCGGGGGGAGTGGTGGAAGAAATGTTCTAGCGGCACAGTTAAATGGAAAATATATGAGTACTAAGAAAAGAGATAGCTTTCCCTTGTTATAAGCATAAGATATTGGGAACAGGTATCTTTACTGAATATATTTTGTTGATGGCCTGTGTCACAAAGGAAAACAATTTATAAAGTTCTCACTACCCATTTTTTTAAAATTTATTCATTTATATATATATATTTGGCTGCACTGGGTCTTTGTTGCTGCATGAGGGCTTTCTCTAGTTGCAGTGAGCGGGGGCTACTCTTTGTTGCGGCGCGTGGGCTTCTCATTGCGGTGGCTTCTCTTGTTGTGGAGCACGGGCTCTAGGCGCGCGGGCTCAGTAGTTGTGGCGCACGGGCTTTGTTGCTCCGCGGCATGTGGGATCTTCCCGGACCAGGGCTCAAACCCGTGTCCACTGCATCGGCAGGCGGAGTCTTAACCACTGCGCCACCAGGGAAGCCCCATCTCACTACCCTTTGTTGATAACTAAGTTCAGTGGCTCTTTCTTTCATAAATGCTGTTGCAATTAAAGGAGTAAAAAAAATCTTTGGTGAGAGACAGCCTGGATATCAGGAAACTAGTTCTATTCTGACTTTTGCTTATGACTGTACCAAATGACTTACTCTTACTTGTACCTCTGCTTTGTTGTTTGTAAAAGGGCGGTGATAATATCACCCAGTTTAGGTTACAGGGTAGAATCAAATGAGATAGTGGTGCAAAAGTATAAGTACCACACTACTGAATGAGCTTTTTAAAATATGCATTTCAAGCATACTAAACAGTTTTAGACTCTCAGTTTTAGACTGTTCTCTCCATATTGGTAGAAACACAAATTCATTTTTCTTATGATTTGTAGTTGTAGCAATAGGAGCTGCAATTCCAATTTCACAAGTAAAAAGCCATCTTCAGTACATTTTAAGAGAAACAGAATTAGATTATGTCTCTTTTCAAAAAACCCAATTGTTTTTCAAAAAAACCCAATTGTTCAAACCAAAAATATTTCGAAGTAGAAAAACTGGAAAATCCAGTTACTTTGGAATCATCAAAAAATAGGACACATTTCTGCCGTGATCAAGTCCCTCAATTCCTTTATTTTTCATGGAGAAGTTAATCTGATCAGACCTTTCTTACTTTCTTGTTTAAACTTACTATCAGATCTGCCAGTGGTATATTTATTGATAAATATTGGCAATACAAATGCAAAGAAAGTTGTACTGAAATATAATCTCTACATGCTTAATAACTACGAACTTACATGTAAAAAAAAAACCTTCTAGCCTCATGTCATCTTTGTATGTAATAAGGCAGACATGAAATAAAACACGGTTGGTTTATGGGTCTGCTTTGCCAAAAACTTTTACTCATCCCTGAAAACATTTTATTTTTTATTTTACTTTTAAATTTTATTTATTTTTTGGCTGCGTTGGGTCTTTATTGCTGTACGTGGGCTTCTCTTGTTGCACAGCACGGGCTCTAGGTGTGTGGGTTTCAGTAGTTGCAGCACGTGGGCTCAGTAGTTGCAGCACATGAGCCCTAGAGTGCAGGTCCAGTAGTTGTGGTGCAGGGGTTTAGTTGCTCCTTGGCATGTGGGATCTTCCTGGACCAGGGATCAAACCCGTGTCCCCTGCATTGGCTGGCAGATTCTTAACCACTGCGCCACCAGGGAAGTCCTGAAGACACTTTAGTCACAGTTAAGTATATAGCTGTCAAATACCTCTATCACAAATATTAATTTTGGGGGGAGTTCCCTGGTGGTCCAGTGGTAAAGAATCCGCCTTCCAATGCAGGGGATGCGGGTTTGATCCTTGGTCGGGAACTAAGATCCCACATGCCGCGGAGCAACTAAGCCCGTAGGCCGGGCCCCAAACTACAGGGCTCTGGAGCCCGCACGTCACAACTAGAGAGAAGCCCACACGCCAAAACAAAGAGCCCATGGGTAGCAGCTAAGACCCAACACAGCCAAAAATAAATAAATAAGTAAATAAATAAATAAAAATTTTTTTAATATTAATTTTTCTTATATGTTCCCATAGCCACAAATAGGAATAATATCAACTCCCCTTTCAGAATAAAAAGACAAGCTCATTCTAAAATATTTTACAAATAATGAGAACTGGACAAGTACTACTTTACAGAGACGAAGCCTGAGTTTTTAGTTCTGAATGACACGTTTTTGTTTTGTTTTGTTTATAGTCTCTTTTTTCTTTGGTAAGCAATTGTATTTCTAAATATAGAAGCTCTATTAAAGGTGTCTAATTTCAAAGTCCTGTTTGCATCTTTATACTTTTTTTCTATTACAAATTGCAGGCATCTTTTAAAAGTTTGATAATTTTATTGCATTAATTATTTCTGTATTGTTGGGGAAAAAAATTTTAAAGCCATTTAAAAGGAGAAAATAGTTCATGGATGCCTGGTTTCTTTAGAGATGGGAAAGAGCTCTTAAGGAAATGCATATTTAGGAATCTCATTTAGTTGATGGCAATTGAATTCTAATCTCTGTTAGTATATGTTTGAAGGAAATAGAGTTCATGGAATTATTCAGTCAGAAGATTAGTGAGCAGTTCTTTCTGCTTTTGTTACAGTGCAAAGGCCTATTCAAGAGGAATCAGAAATGTGGGGTTCCAGTCTCAATTCTGCCACCCACGCTCCATGTCACTTAAGCCACTTAAGAAAGCCACTTAGCCTCTGAACATCAGTTTCTCATTTGTAAAATGGAGATAATGATGCCTTTCTTGTAAGCTTCTTACTAAGAATAAGTGACATACACGATGAAAATGCCTTGTAAATCAGAAGCTGCTCTATAAAAATAAATTACAAAACTTATCACTAGCTCAAAGATTCCCATAAGAGATTCTACAAAAAAAAAATTGTTTAATATGTATTTTGTGTTCTTGTTCCTGTTTCCTTTTCAATGTATATGTGCTAAATCCTTCATTAGGTTATAAGCTCCTTAAAGCCACAGTGAGCATACCGTATCCTCTTTCCATGTTGCTCTCTGGATTACACATAACTCATGGACACTCAAAAGTCTTTGTTGATATTCTCTCCTCTTCTTCAGTTCCAATAACAAGCAAAAGTCACTACTGTCAAAGTCTCCTTTCACCTATTCTATGTCTAAACCTCCCTGCTGTAATCCATACCTATTTCCGTATACTCTCTCCTCTAAACTCATGGAGAACTGGCAGGTCAGCATCAACTTAACAAAAGCCTTTATCACCATTACTAAACCCTCTTTAGCTGCAAGACAAAATCCCTGGTTCTCAATCTAAATCTACCCCTCCTGCAATCCAAAACAAGTGGAATTAGGTACATCCTTAGTCCCAGGAAGAAAGGAGGAGTACCTGCTGGCCCACTAAAGGTTACTAGAGCCAAGGAGTTCCAGAGGAAAATCCCTCCCTGTCTGGGCAACTGAGAGGAATAAAGTACAGCCACATAAATGGCTAGAGGAAATACAGACAGAGAAGAAAAGAAAGACAGGGGTGAAGACACCAGTCAAAAGAAAGTGAAAGAAGAGTGTTTTCAGGGCACTGATATTCCCTTAGAAGGCTGATGAGATGCTCTAGTCTATTTTGATGCTAGAACAAAAGTCTTTATTTAATAGGTAAGTTGGCACCAGCTCCTGATACAACACTTTTAAAAGCAAAAGTATGGTGAGGAAGGGATGGCTACCTCAGTCACCCTCCCTGGATCCTATAAATGTGCCTATGTGGTCTGCACTCTGCTCAGAGTATATTCTTTCCATGAGGTTTTTAATAAGGGTGCCCAGTTCAACTCACCTTTTAGGTTTAAGAGAGGAATATTTTGATTCTAAGCCACCTCTCCCAGTCTTTACCGATATGATGTGGCTTTCACTAAACAGCCCTAGGAGGGCCCACGCAATCCTCAGGCTCCGGGTAAACACGTGTGCCTGCAGCCGGCTCCAGCTCGCCCTGCGTTTCAGCACCGCTGTCTCTGGATAGCGCCTCACTGGCCGGCCGGCGCAAGGCCTCCCACCCTTCACTCATCCATCCCTAGTCCACTCGCTTTCCTCTTCCCGTTTCTCTCTTTGCCAGAAGAAAAGCATCCCGACTCCTAGCTTCTCCTCAATTCCTGCTTCAAAAGTGACCTCCGCGTGCCTCCCTCAGGGTCTAAACGCGCAAACCCCCGCGCCTTTGGGTCCTCCTGGAGCAGCAGCGAAGCCCCGCCGCCGTTTACCCACCGGTGGCCCGAGATCTCTGTCAGGCAACGATCACCTTTCCCTAACCACTTCTCAATCCCAACCAGCAGCCAGGAGCCCCCGCTCACTCGGCCTCTCTCTTCGCCACAAAGCCTCCTTGAAAAAAACGCGCGATGATGCGCCCTCGCCTCGCCCAGCCCCCAAACACACACACACACACACACACACACACACACACACACACACACACACACACACACACACACACACACAGTCATACATACACTCGCACGCCTCAAACCTTGTGGGAGCCATCGCCAACCTGGGCAGAGCCTCAGCCAACTTGGGCCCCATCCTTCAGCACCGGCTCGCAAAGGGCAGCCCGCAGCAACCGCCCCGCCCTCTCCCCTTCCTAGGCGGTGGGTCCCGGCAGCCAAGCCCAGGCCCCCGCCCCCTGCTCCCCACCTCCACATTCACTAAGCCATCCACCTCGCGCGCTCAATCCACTGTCCACAACCCTCAAACATTTGCCCCGGGCCGCCCCGAACCAGCAGCCAAACCATAAACGAATCTCCTTGAAGCCCAGCCCTGTTCCTGGTGTGTTGTGTGTGTTTGTGTCTCTGAAGCACATACACCATTAACTCCTTCGAGCTTTCGGCCCAACCTAAACAAACAGCACGTTATCTCTAACCCCCTTCTCCCTTCTCTGCGCCCCAACCTCTGCCCCCATCCCGATCCTCACCGGCCAAGTAGCCAAACCACCGCACCACCGCACCCCAGTTCTCAAACCTCGACCTCCCACCAATCCGAACCAACACTCCCCTCCGGCTCCTCCCCTCCCCCACCCCTTGGCCCCCAGCGAGGAGGGTCTGGCCCGAGCGAGTGACGCCTCGGAAGCACAGCCTGCGTCCCCTCCCGGGAACCCAGAATAGAGGGGCTGACCTCCCACCAGCTGGATCAGCCAGCACACCTCTCCAGATGGGTACTCGCCTTACCGTCAGACGCCCTGGGAAACACAGGTGCCGGGGAAAGGAGAGAGGCGGAAGCAGTCTCCGGGGGTGGGCGGGAGGACTCACCGAACATCTGAATGTGCCCTTTGGTGATGGGATTGAAGCTGCCGCAGGCGAGCAAGATAACGTGGGTCTTGGTGGTCTCGGTCATGGTGCGGGTGGGTCCCTCGCGCTGGTCCAGGGGTCGCCTCTCTTTTTGTGTCTCGATACGTCTGCAGAGGGAGAAAGGAAGGCGAGGCTCCGGCGGTGGATGCTGGGGACTCCAAGGAGCCGCTCCAGACGCAAACCGCGTCACTCCCCGCCTCCCCTTAACGCTTGCAGCGCCGGCAAGATCCGAGGCTGCTTTTGTATCGCTAAGCTCCGTCCTCTTTTCCTTCTAGCTTCTTTCACGCCTCTCGCCCTGGTCTCCCTCTCCTCCCTTTCTCTCACCCCCACCCCACCCCATCACGCTCTCTTCCTTAGTGTTTACCTGTAAGTCAAGATGTGGTACCCAAGCCCAGAACCCTGAACACTGACAGGCAACCATCAGCATGGTGTGAGCTCTTTCTCTTACCTCCTTCTGAATTAGTTTTCCTCCCTCAATCTAACATTTTTCTGTCCACACCTACTTTCTCGAACATTTCCAACTCTAAAAGTGTTCGATTTTAAGAACTGTTTTCTTTCTCTCCTCAAAATTTTAAGTGGGGAAATGACAATTGGTCACTTCAGGAGTATTCATTTCTGCCCGTCTTTCCCCCCTTATCTCATGGTTTTGAACTACTAAACTGAGTCCAGAGGTTGACCTAGTGGTTGCCAAGAAATAGGGGGAACCCGAATCCTTCCCCTGGCATACTGCTCCTTTTGTGGGTTGAAGCAATGAGAACATGGATGTGACAGAGTTACTAAAGCTGTGTTAGAAAATTATTGTGATCTTACGTAAGCCATCAAAATTGAGACAAAGATTTACCCATTCAACAAGTGCCCACTATGTGTTAGGCTCTGTTATAAACACTGCTGATAAAGCAAAGTCCCCGTCTTCATCAAGTTTACAGTCTACCGGAAGGAGATAGACAATAAGCAAACATAGAAGGAAGTATTGGATGGCAATTGTGCAATGCACAATAAGTGAATGCAGTTCACCCTCTGGCACAACAAAGGGCGAATGGAGATGAGGGGACCACTTGAAATGAAGAAGTTAGGGAAAGGCCTCTCTGGGGTGGTGAAATTTAAACTGACACCCAAATGACCAGGAGTTGCTAGTACAAGTATTCTGGGACAGGGAAGGGCTCATTGTGCTCCTGGAAATGAAAGAAGGCCAGTGTGACCAGACTGCATGAATAATGGGAAAAATGCTAAGAGAGAAGATTGGACTGGTGATTAGGACCAAACAAGTAGGGCTTGTAGGCTAGTTATTCTAAGAGGAATAACTTAGGGAGGAATAACAAAAGGAAATCACTGAAGCTTTTAGGCAGAGAAGTGGTAAGTAATTTACATTTTTATAAGATCACTCTGGCTGCTAGGTGGAAAACGCGAAGGCAAGGAAAGCATTTAGGAAATCCTCCTGGTAGTCTAAGCAGGTGCAGTTGTCCTTGGACTAGGTTTTATAGAGGTGAAGCTGATGAGAAGTAAATGGTCTCAGGATAAGTTTTGTAGATAAAGTTTACAGTCTTTGCAAATGGATTGGATGTGAAGGATGAGGGAAAGAGAAATCTAGGAAAATGTCTAGAAATTTGGTTTAAGTAAATGAGTGGACTGAGAGTGAGAAAGATGGAGAAAGGAAGTTTCAGGGAAGACCAATGTTCTATTCTGATACAATAAATAAACCTAATAATTTGAGATTTTTTTAAAATAGCCTTTCAAAAAACTGAGATATAACTGACATATGCATTGTATTAGTTTTAGGTACACATAATAATTCTGAACTTAGAGATCCACAAGTACAAATATTTACTTTTTGGGGGCTTCAAGATTCTTGGATAAATTTCTACCTATTTTAGTGGGTTGGTCATTGTTTCTTATTTAAGAGCATGTAGTTGGTGTACAGTAAATATTTGTTAAATTATGCTGAACAGCAAATTGATCCTAATATGCATAAAATTTCCAGTTTAAAGATAAGTCCTAAGAACTGATGTATATTTGTAATTTGATGTATCTTCCCTCACACGGGGTGCAGATTAGTGGGACAGAAGAGCAGGAGATGTTGAGGGGAGCCCAACTTGGGTAGGAAACTCTGACACTTATTAGCTGGTCAATAAATATTTATTGAGTGTCTGCCATGTGCCAGATACTTGATTTAGAGGCTGTGAACAAAACAAAGTCCCTGCTTTAATCCAGCTCTCATTCTAGAGGGCAAAACAGACCATTGAAAAATAAAATAAATAAACATAATGGTAACAGATACCATAATGAAAAATAAAGCTGGATGAGAAGAAAAGGAAAGGGAAATTCTCCTTTATTCAAGGTGGTCAGGGATGGCCTCTCTGATAGGATGGGATCTGAGCAGGGACCTGAAAGAAGTGAAGGAATGTGTCATTTGAATATCTGGGGAAGAACATACCTGGCAGAACAGCAAGTGCAAAGAGCCTGAGGAGCAAGAGTGTCTGAGAGTCTTCGACAAGCACACCCATGTGGCTGCACAAAAGAAAGCAAGTGGAAAAGTAGGACAGATCAATAGGGCCTCACAGGCCCTGGTGAAGGCTTTGGCTTTTTCACTGGGAGAGAGAGGAAGTCACTGGAGGGTTCTGAATAGAGAAGTTACATGAGCTGACTTACATTTGAAAAGTACCATTTTGGCAGGAAGTATAAATTTTGGAGTCATCAGTATAGTTTTATATTTAAAACCAAAGGATTAAATGAGGTCACCTAAGGAGTAACATATATATATATATATATATATATATATATATACATAGAAAAAAAGAGGCCCTCAGATTCAGCCCCGGGGCACACCAAATTAGCAACAGTAGCTAACATTCACTGAATATCAGTAGAAGCCCAGGCATTATAAGCCATTTACAGATGTTAATTCATTTAACACTCAACATAATTCTATGAGTTCAAATAATTTTATCCCATTTTAGAGATGAGCATAAGGGAGAACAGAGAAATGAAATAACTGGTCCTAGTAAGTATGGAGCCAAATTCAAACGCTGGTAGTTTTGGTTGAAGGCCCTGCTGTTGATCCAAGCCTACTGTTTCATCTTGTTTCACTGCTGTGCTATACAGGCATACCTTGTTTTATTGAGCTTCACAGACATTGCGTTTTTTCAAATTGAAGGTTTGTGACAACCTTGAGTCAAGCAAGTATATCTACACCATTTTTTTCCAATGTCATTCGCTCATTTTGGGTCTCTGTGTCACAGTATTTCAAACTTTTTTCATTGTTATTATATTTGTCATGGTGATCTGCAATCAGTTGTCTTTGATGTTACTATGGTAATTGTTTTGGAGCACCATGAACCACACCATATAAGATAATTGATAAATGTGTTCTGACTGTTCTACTGACCAGCAGTTACCCCATCTCTCTCCCTCTCCTTGGGCCTCCTTATTTCCTGAGACACAGTGATATTGAAATTAGGCCAATTAATAACCCTAGAATGGCTTCTAAGTGTTCAAGTGAAAGGAAGGGTCAACTGATGCGGCAAGCTCCATCGCTGTCTTATTTTAAGAAATTGTCACATCTACCCCAGCCTTCAGCATCCATCACCCTAATCAGTCAGCAACCATCAACATCCAGGCAAGACCCTCCACCAGTCAAATGATTATGACTCACTGAAGGCACAGATGATGGTTATCATTTTTTAGCAAAAAAGTATTTTTTAATTAAGGTATGTACATTGTTGTTGTTGTGTTGTGTTTTTTTTTGCGGTACACGGGCCTCTCACTGCTGTGGCCTCTCCCGTTGCGGAGCACAGGCTCCGGACGCGCAGGCTCAGCGGCCATGGCTCACGGGCCCAGCCGCTCCACGGCATGTGGGATCTTCCCGGACCGGGGCACGAACCCGTGTCCCCTGCATCGGCAGGCGGACTCTCAACCACTGCGCCACCAGGGAAGCCCTGTACATTGTTTCTTTTAGACATAATGCTATTTCAAACTTAATTGACCACAGTATAGTGTAAGCAGAAATTTTATAGGCTCTAGGAAACCAAAAAATTCATGTGACTCACTTTATTACAATATTCACTTTACTGTGGTAGTCTGGAACCAAATCTGCAATATCTCCAAGGTATACCTGGACTAACTGCACTCATAAAATTGAGGATAACTATACCTACCAAACCACAGGGATGTGAAAATTACTGGTAATGTAGAACACCTAGCATATAACAGATGGTCAATAAGTGATACCTATTTTATAAATGAGAGAATGGAACTTTGTAGGAGAGGTTTGAAGAACAGACTGAGAATTGCCATACCAAGTGTTCAGGTTTTCCCTCCTTTACCCAGGAAAAGTGGAAAAGTAGGCAACAAAATTCAATGTAACTTGCTGGAATGACTGGACACTCACTCAACTCTACAAGTTAATTTTAATAGAAAGAAAGAAAGAAAAAAGTCCAATTCAACATTCCCACACAGAACAGTGATCAATAAATATTTACCAATGAATCAAGTACAAAAATCTTTTTTTACCAGCCCAGTGCTGAGAGAGTAACAATGAAACGTGAATTTGTAACACAATGCAATAAATATGCTTCAGTCTTGTAGGTTATGTCTTTTAAGTAACAGTTTAAATTCTATAGATTAGATTAATTGGTTGTGATTCTAATTGTCTCTTGTAATTTTATTTGTGCTTATCTCTAATTTGTGTATCCCCAAAGAGGGCTCAGGAACTGGAATAGAAAAACATTGAAAGCAAATCTTGGTTCTGTCACTTGCTAATTGTTTGTCTTTGGGCAAGTCATTTATTGCTAACACTGGATATACAGTAGTCCACCCTTATCCTCGGTTTCATTTTCTGAGGTTTCAGTTATGCGTGGTCAACCTCGGTCTGAAAATATTAAATGGAAAATTTGGAGATAAACAATTCATAAGTTTTAAATTACATGCTGTTGTGATTAGCATGATGAAATCTCACGCCCTCTGCCTCCATCCTGCCTGGGACCCCCAACCACCAACATAATCTGTTCGTAACATCTAACCATAGACATGGTCATGGCTGGATGATCCAGGATCACCCAAAGCAGATGATCCTTCTGACAAATCCTCAGAATGTCAATAGTAGCCTAATGCTGTCATTCATCTCACTTCATCTCATCATGTAGATGTTTTATTATCTCACATCATAAGAAGGGTGATAGAGTATAAGAAGAAATTTTTGAGAGACAGACCACATTCACATAACTTTTATTACAGTATATTGTTGTAGTTGTTCTGTTATTATTATTGTTGTTAATCTCTTACTGTGCCTAATTTATAAACTAAACTTTATCATAGGTTTTTACGTATAGGGAAAAACATAGTATATATAGGATTTGGTACTATCCCCAGTTTCAGGCATCCACTGGGGGTCTTGGAATGTATCCCCCATTGATAAGCGGGGACTACTATACCATAATACATACCGTGTGTGCTTTACAGGGGTCCTATATGGATCAAATAAGACCATGTGTGAGTAAATGAGATTTTTTTTTTTTTTTTTTAAAGCATATCCTCAGCGTTAGGTCAAACTCCACAGTTGTTCCATACAAAATACCTACTGTTTTTAAGTATTCAGTGTTGCTATTGATGAGTTTGTCAAGGATGTTTCTGGCAGTTCCAATCTTAGAGGGTAATGGCTTTGGGAATGTGCTAATAGTGTACATATATATCAACCAATGAAAACAAATACCAAAAAATGTACTAACAACAAATTTATTCTCAGTGAAGATTCCAAGGCTGGTCCATAAGATATAGAAATAGGAATGTCAACCCCTGCATAATACATGTACCTTAATATACATCGTGATCTATTCTCAGGGGTGCTTATTTTAACTTAGGTAATATAATTTGGTCCAATATTTCAAGTTTCCAACAACTGGTTAATTGCTTTAGGCTGGAAAGGAGCCTGAGTCATTCTCCCACAACCTAAACCTTGCAATCTGCTCCAGCCAGTTCAGTTTCTAAATGGCTCAAGGCAGACAGTCCAACCCAGAACCTTCCCTGCAATAAATATCTATTCTGATGGGTAGGCTTAAGTGTCTATTGGGTCTGATTTGAAAGGTGCCTATGTAAAGTCCAGCAGTGTGGGTATGTATGCTCACTTATCTCCCTATTTACCTAGTCCGGATTAATCATCCATTTACATCACAAATCAGGGTAAAACTATTCCATGTTTATGAAGCTGGGTTCCAAAATAATATTAGAGATCATCCTTCATAGGAAATGCACAAAGTCACACAGACAAATGTGGCTCCCTAGTTCCTGGGATCAAATCAGGTATTGAATATTTATTTTATGTTTCCTGGTAAAAATGATTCTGAGAAAAAAATATTATTCTGAGAAAACCATGACTCCTTGGGATTCTCTTCAGTTCTCTACATTTGTATAGTTCTTTCTCCTTTGTTTTCTCCACTTCTCTTCAAGATAAACATCTTCAGGGATACAGCTAAAGTGATGGGCATTATTCCCCCGTTTCCCCACCAAGGAGATATTTTTACATCTGTGGGATGAAAAATGTCCCCAAGATTAAAAAAAAAAAAAATGTACCCAAGATTAAGATCCTCCTTCCTCTAGCTCTAAATCTCCCAAGTCTCACTCAAACTTATAACTGCTCTAATTATTCTAATCATATTTCAAAAATGAAAGATGTTTCCAAATTTTAAAACCTGATTATCAATTATAAACATGCCAATTTTGCTGGCACCACAGTGAAAGAAAAAAAGTACATGGGTCTTTATAACCAATAAGCATTGTATACCATTAAAAATAACAAACTTCTTCAACTAACTCAGATATTTGCTGATTTATTTATCATGAATTCTTTCAGATAATAGGGTGAGGGGCATGTACAAATCATTACTTTCATCTTGAGACCAAAGATCTCTTTTCCCAAGAGACAGAAAAATCAGTTCTAACAGACCTAGCAAGAAGTATAATTGATTAAGAAGTAAAATAATTCCTTGAAATGGCATCTGAGAATATCTCTGCCTCCCTCCTTTAAGTCACCCAAATTTTTGGAAAACACATTTGGTTCAAGGGAGCATTAAATAAAGGACAGGGGATGTAAAATACAAAATATTTTTTCCATTACATCAATACCTCACAATTTGGTTAAGTCAGATATAACCTAGAATTTCAATCCCATCATTTCCCAAACACAGAAGATGTAGAAAGCAGTTGGGGTTCCACTTCTAATACCCTGAACACCCCAAAATTAATCTCCCCCATGAAAAACAGGCCTGGGAACTAGAGGAGGAATGATAAAGATGGTGTGACATGATACCTTTTATTACCTCTACAATGGCTCTAGAGAAGTCGCTCAGATCAAAAGATTATCCTGGGATATAATGAATAGCAAGGTAACTATAGTTAACAGTACTGTACTGCATATTTGAAAGTTGCTGAGGGAGTACATCCTAATAGTTGTCATCATAAGAGAAAAATTTTTTGTAACTATGTATGGGGACAGATGTTAACTAGTCTCATTGTGATCATTTTGCAATATATACATATAATCAAATCATTATGTTGTACAGCTGAAACTAATATAATGTTTTTTTGGGGTTTGTGTTTGCTTGTTTTGGTTTTTTTGTGCGATCTTAGTTTCCCAACCAGGGATCGAACCCATGCCCCCTGCAGTGGAAGTGAGGAGTCCTAACCACTGGACCGCCAGGGAATTCCCTAATATAATGTTATATGTCAATTACACATTATTATTATTATTATTATTATTTGGGTCACGCTATGTGCCCTGTGGGATCTTAGTTCCCTGATCAGGGATTGAACCTGGGCCCTCGGCAGTGAAAGCGTGGAGCCCTAACCACTGGACTGCCAAGGAATTCCCAATTACATCTCATTTAAAAAAAAAAGACTATCCTAACAAGAGAATGGATGGTGATCACTAAACTACACTGCAGAATGTGAGGGTCACCAAAGCAAAAGCCAAATGAAAATACAGTCCCCCACTCCATCTTTTTTTTTCCATGTGGCCCCTAAATTTGCAATACTAATGTCTCCACTATGTTAAATAACTAGCATGGGGTATCTGCATCTGGAGACCACTATTATAGCACTGATCTGTTACCTAAGAAAATAAGTTTGTTAAAGAATTTTTGTTCCCCAATTTAAATGAACAAAGAAGTGAATAGGGGACTTCCGTGGTGGCACATTAAGAATCCGCCTGCCAATGTAGGGGACACGGGTTCGAGCCCTGGTCCGGGAAGATCCCACATGCCGTGGAGCGACTAAGCCCATGAGCCACTACGGAGTCTGTGCTCTAGAGCCACAACTACTGAGCCACGTGCCACAACTACTGAAGCCTGTGCACCTAGAGCCCATGCTCCACAACAAGAGAAGCCACTGCCATGAGAAGCCCGTGCACTGCAACGGAGAGTAGTCCCTGCTCACCGCAACTAGAGAAAGCCTGTGCAGCAACGAAGACCCAAAGCAGCCAAAAAATAAATAAATAAGTAAATAAATAAATTTATATAAAAAAAGAAGTGACTAAAGTGAGACAAAGGGAAGAGGTGGGATAGTGGGGGGAAAAAACGCATACCTTACTTTCCAGCCAATTACTTCCTAAATATCTCCAGAATTGTTCTATTTTTCTGTATCTTTCTGCTACATTTCTTTTTTTTTTTTTTTTTTTTTTTGTGGTACACGGGCCTCTCACTGTTGTGGCCTCTCCCGTTGCGGAGCACAGGCTCCGGACGCGCAGGCTCAGCGGCCATGGCTCACAGGCCCAGCCGCTCTGCGGCATGTGGGATCTGCCCGGACCGGGGCACGAACCCATGTCCCCTGTATCAGCAGGCGGACTCTCAACCACTGCGCCACCAGGGAAGCCCTTTCTTCTACTTTTCAGCTTCAGGCCACCTTTCTCTCTCTCTTTAATTACCAAAGAATTCTGGCTGGATTTCCTGCCAGTAATCTTTCCCTTCCCTAAACCATTTTTCATATTCCAGCCAAAGGGATATTTCCCTAAAATATAAATCAAATCGTATCACTCTCTGGCTTTGAATCCTTCAATGGCTTCCCGCGGTCCTCAGAATACTATCCAAACTCTTAAAAGTCTAACAAGTCCCCTGATGATCTGGCTCCTAACTGCTCCCTCTCTTCACCCTATTCCCTTTAGTCCAGCCACAATGAACTACTTTCAGGCATCAAATGTGGCATGCTCTCTTAGCCAGCAAACGCAAACCTAAATCAACTTAATTTATTTCCTGAGCCTTCTGTGAGCCCTGTAGGTCTGAGTTAATGCCTCTCCTCATAGGTGCTGGTTTTTTATCACAGCATTATCACAGTGTCCTGCATGGTGATTGCCTTTTGATTTGCTCACACTCTTCACCAACATTTATTCAGACCCTAGCATGAACCAGGCAGTGTGCTTAGCACTCTGAATTCATTATCCCATTTAATTTTCACTGAATCTCAGTTAAGTATAATAGGTTCTTTGATTATACATTACAGCTGAGGAAACTGAGACTTACACGAGTAACTTGTTTAAGTTCACACAGCTAATAAGTGGGGGAGGCAGGTTTTGAACCTGGGTAGTCAACCTGGCACTTCTAGTACCCAACTCACCCCAAACTTCAATGAGAGCAGGAACAGCTTCTGTCTTGTTCGCTGTTATACCCCAGTGACTGTCACAGTCTGGCACATAGCAACGGCTCAAAAACTACTGGTTTCATAAATGTGGAATGATTTTTCCTTATGACTGGCTCTACTCTGTGCATAATTTTTTTACTCCTATTCTGAGTTGGATGTCTTAAAAACTAAGAAAAGGACTGCACCAAATAAATCCTACCAGGTATTAATTAGTAAGGCCTGTAACTACAAGATCTGTAACTATAAGGTCTGTGGGCCTGTTCTTCCCCTCTCCTCTCAAGCTCTCTTTTAGACCATGGTTGTGTTGTCCATTCTGGAAGGAATAAAGTCACACCCTGGAACAGCTTATCATCAGCTGGAAGTAGACATCCATCTTCAAAGCCTTCTATGTATGTTCCTGAACTTTAGGGCCTGAAAAGTTAGAATCAACATTTCTCAGACTCTGGCAGTCAGGCTTCTGGATACTAATTACATTCTACCAGGGGATGACCTGTGTGAGATTTGGAAGGCAAAAGTGATGAGAAAGCCATCTTACTATTGCTCTTGCTGCTAAGCAACACTGTTGATGTGTGTTTGAAGCCAGAACCCACATCCAGTAGCCCCTAAATTCTAGTCACCGAAGTCATGGGTGTTGAGAGGCAGTTTGGCAGCTTCCTGTGGACTACAGCTATCATGGTGTGCCCTTGAAATCTAGAGTCATGTGGTGGCACCTAACTTCAGTCTCTTTAGTACTCTCAAAGAATTTCCTAAGCACATAGTCCCTTGTTTTTAATCCCTCTCTGCTTGAAATACCTAGAGTTGTTTCTGTTTCCTGAATTGAAACCTACATGACACATCACCTTAAATGCTGTATCTAGCTGTACCCACTTTTTGCGTAGGCAAGAGCAAATTATATGTAAATGCAGTTATTTTGGAAATGTAAATATGCAATGAATAAGAAATTGATTGACAGGAATTAGAATAATGGGTGAAAGAATTATAGGTTTTGTGTGTGTGTGTTTCCCGAGTAGGGGAAGGGAGATGGTGGGGAGGATGAATCAAGCAGAGTGATAGATGATGACTGGGAAAAGAGAGAGAGAAAAATGAGTACAGAACCCTAGGGTTCTACAAGGGAATAGCAGAGCAGAATTAATAATCAGTTTTTATGAAGAACTTGATCCAATAATTGTTTATATGTGTGGAGCCATTTAGAGCTCACAGTGCTTTCACACGTTATTCTGTTCGATTCTTGTAATAAATGATGTTGTGAACTAAGCTTTTGCAGGCTCTGTTATGGATTTTTCATATGAGGAAAGAAAGCAAGGCTCAGGGGGTTTAAGTGACTTCTTCAAGGTTACAGCTAGTAAGTGAGTAGATCAGACCCTTGATTCCAAACTCCAATGTCCTACTCCAGGCTGCTGGCTACAGAAATCACTTTGGCTTAAGAATGAGGGAGAATTGAGGAATTCAGACTGTCAAGGATGATAAACCATGCTATTTTAAATCTGAACACAAAGGCTGCAGAGCCCAGTCATCAAGACCTTTGCCTTCCTCAGAATTAGGAAGTGCCTTTCTTTGTTCTTTCCCAGTCACTAAGCCCTGAGAGGTAGGACCTGAGTGGCCTGGCAGTGGAGTTAAGGAGCTCAGGAGTTAAGGAGTTAAGGAGTTAAGTGGATTCAGTCTCTACGCTACATAGGTAAAATTGGCATTTTGTAAATAGACTTGGCTTGATGTTCCCATACTGTATAGTAAAGTCATTCTTGTGCTTAAAAGTCTGGCTGAGTTCTCATTACTCGTCATAGGGAAAGGCGCTGGGGCAAAGTAAGAGTAAGTTTTGGTTCTAAGGTCACATTAAAGACAGGACCCTTTGAGTGCTCTGGTGTGACTCATGGTGAATGGGATGCCTTCTTTACAGGGTGCCCCTGATGTCTGCGTCCACCTTCCACACAGTCCCACTCAGCTCTCATACTTCCTATCATCTCTGTCAATCCTACTCTAAAGTGAAGATAGGCAAACGGTCTTGCTTGGGGAACAGAGGGCTGTCTCCACTGGGGCAGAGTCATGCACAAATAGCTACTGAGAAGTGGTGTGGGAGAGGGAAGGATGAATAAGCAGTCAATTAGGGGAATCAAAAGGAGTTGTTCTACTATTTATTTCCTCTGCCTGGAGGACACTTCAGTATCTGGTGAAAGGATGACAGTCCTCAGTCCTCTGGGTAACTGGCATGATGATAAACACAGATGCATCTGGCCCTGATTTGGGAATTGTGGGGATGAGCGAAGTTTCCTTTAGTCGCTCCCTTGATTAGCCACTCCTCTACATACACATAAAAGATGCACATCTTAAACAGGTTGCAGGGGGAGTACAGAAAAAATGTTTAAGAAGCTTGGTAGAGCCATTTGGGTACAAAGAATACATTTATCCCAGGTGATTAGTGCTCATTGCTTAACGCTTCCTCTGGAGGATTAGTCCTTGGCCTTCTCTGGTTAGCCCAGTCCTCACTGAAAAGGTGCTCTTTAAAGTGATAGACACACAAGTTACTAAAATTATTCTATATTTTTACATCAAACTAATTCAATTTATCTTCTTTCCAATTAGTCTGAATGAGTGTGATAATATAGAGATTGCAAAGTTATTTAAGGAAGAAATTCCAGAGTTAAAGAAGAGGGTGGTTGAGCTGCTGTTTTGCTCACCAAACTTGGAGGTGGCCTTTGAGACAGATGGTAAGAAAGATACTTTTCTTTTATGCGTGTGGTAGACACTGTTGCTTGCCAATTCTCTTCTTCCTTTTTTCAGGCTGCCATTCCCAGCTCTCTTTGAGGCCAGTGAGGCTATGTGACCCAGTTCTGGCCAAAGACACATGAGGGAAATTAGGCTGAGGTGGGAGGAGTAATTTACTCCTGGGAATGATTTTTACTCCTGATAGAAACAAGAGATGGGAGTTCAATACAATTGTATGAAAATGTGATCTTGCAGCTGCAGCAACAATTCTGTTACCATGAGATGACTATCTGAGAAGGAACATTCAACACTCAAGGAAGTCAAACTAAAAAGATATATATATATATATATTGATATATCTTTAATGACATCATTGAGCTGCTTCCCAACCCTGGAACCATCTGTCTCCAGATAAATGTGTTAATTGCTTAAGCCATTATTTGTCACATGTTCTGTGATTTGCAACTATATGTATCCTGACTGATACAACAGACCTAGCAAACAAAAGGATTTTTCAAGTAGGGCTGCCATTACCCCATTCGACACCTCTGTGTAAATTAGATAAGACGCTTCTTCCTCTAGATGTATTTCAAGTCCTACTTGTTTCCTTTGCCAAGTGCCCTGATGCCATTATAGATCACCAACTTGCCTCCTTAAGTACATCAGAGGGCTACCTCTGTTCAAGGGACTCAGATGCCAATTCCAAATAAGGGGGAGAAAGCAATGAGACAATATAATTTTGAGATTGACTGACTAAAATTTGGGCTGTTGTTATTGTTACTGCTCTTCATTTTAAACAATGAATTTGTTTTTAACTCCAAATCCAATATTGGATTTTTCATTATTCAATAATGTACCCCAAAATACAATTCTGGGAAAAATACTAGTTAGTACAAACTTCTTTTTTTTAAGTTTGTGCTACCACACTTCTGCCAATAACCTGTTAAAACTGGACTGATGAAAACCATTATCGAAGCAATATAACCACTTGCAATGTGAAACTGTTACGGTGCAGATTACTTAATTCTCCTACTCCTCTATTAAAACTGCTAGAAGCACTGCTTTTGTATAATTAGCATGACATCATTTATCCTTCACATGATGCAAGTAAATTTACGTATTAGGTCAGCCGCTACTCATTAGTTGGCATTATGTCATTTTCATCAATTTTAATCAAAGTTTCAAGTTATTAAATAACTTAAACCAAAGTACTTTTCTGTGAAAACATCTTTCCAATTAATTTTATCACTATAAAAGCTAGTTTTGCCCACATAACTGGTAAAACTAATCAATATGAGTACAGCCATATATGCAGGACACTTATTAACACTTTAAGAGATGCAAATTAATACGAGTCTGACATGCTTTTCCACTCATTTAATATTATATGCTGTTACTTTAGGTTACTCATTGGTACAAACTCACCTAGAAACAAACATGGGGACTAACATATGACAAGATTGAGAACAATCTTAGACAATCATAAAATATAAACACATTTAAAAAATCCTCTTTGAACTCTTAGACGCATTTGAAAACTTTGAGATAATGCATTTAATACAATAGGCTGACAGCCTGAATAGACAAAACAATCATCATAAGTAGACTCAGATGTTATAACTAAACAGGATACAATATATACATTATATTTATATAGTATATATATATATATCAATTTTAAGATTTACCATAAAGCTACAGTAATCAAGACTGTGTGGAATTGGCAAAAGGATAGACACATAGATAAATGGAACAGAAGAGGCCAGAAATAATCAACTAATTTTTAACAATGTGCAGAGACAGTTCAATGGAGAAAGTATAGTCTTTCCAATAAATGGTACTAAAACAATTCAGCATACATATGCAAAAGAAAGGGAAAAAAAAAAAAGAACCATTTCACAGACTTCACACCTTATGCAAAAATTAACTCAAAGTGGACCATACATCTCAATGTAAAATGTAGAAATATCAAGTTTCTAGAAGAAAATATAGAAATTTGCATCATCTTGGATTTGGTGATAAGTTTTCAGATATAACACCAAAAGCACAATCCAAAAAAAGAAAAAATTGGGCTTCCCTGCTGGGGCAGTGGTTAAGAATCCGCCTGCTAATGCAGGGGACACGGGTTCGAGCCCTGGGCCGGAAAGATCCCACATGCCACGGAGCAACTAAGCCCATGAGCCACAACTACTGAAGCCTGTGCGCCTAGAGTCCATGTTCCGCAACAAGAGAAGCCACCGCCATGAGAAGCCTGTGCACCTCAATGAAGAGTAGCCCCCACTCAAGGCAACTAGAGAAAAGCCTGCATGCAGCAACAAAGACCCAACGCAGCCAAAAATAAATAAATAAATAAATAAATGAACGTATTAAGAAAAAAAATTTGATAAACTGGTCTTAGCAAAATTACAAAGTTTGGCTTTGCAAACAAACGAACAACCATGGTTAAGAAGAATGATAAGACAAGCTATAGGGCTGGAGAAAATATTTGCAATTCACATGTCCAATAAAGGACTTAGAGCCAGAGTATAAAAAACTGCTATAACTCAACAAGAGAACATCCCCCCGCCAAAAAAGATGAGCTACTTTTCCAAAGAAATTATACAAATGGCACATAAGCATATGAAAAGATGCTCAAAGTCATTAATCATTAGGAAAATGAAAATGAAAATTATAATAAGATACCTCTATTCACCTACTAGAATGACTAGAAAATTTTTTTAAATTAACAATTCCAAATGCTGGTTAAAATGCTGTGCAACAAGTACTCTCAGTCATTGCTTGTGGAAATACAAAATGGTACAGCTAGTTTGTAGTTTCTTAACAAAGTAAAACATACACTTATAATATGGCCCAGCAATCCCAATCCTAGGTAATTATGAAAGTGAATTGAAAAACTTGTACATATAGAAGTCTGTTAATGACCATTTACGGTAGCTCTATTCATAATCACTAAAAACTAGAAGCAACTGAGATGTCCTCAGAGGTGAACAGATTCACAAATTGTAATACCTCTGTACAATGGAATACTACTCAGCAATTTTTACAAAATGAACTCTTGATTCACACAACAACATAGATGAATCTTAAATGCATTTGGTAAGTGAAAGAAGCCGGATCTAAAAGACTACATGCTGTATGGTGCTATTTAACTGGCATTCTGCAAAAGGCAAAACCGTAGAGACAGAAAATACAGATCAGTGGTTGCCAGGAGTTGGGAAGAGGTTGACTGCAAAGGGGCTGGCACAAGGCACATTTTAGGTGTTGGAAATCACTGTGGTGGTGGATATGTGACTCTATGCATTTGTCACCACCCATAGAATGTTACACCTAGTCTAAGAAGGTGTAATTTACTGTAAAACTAAGAGTGAAATTTCCTGTATGCAAATTTTCAGAATCAACCAGGATGGTGGAGGTAAGGGTGGGAGGATCCCAGGATGGAATGCAGACTAACAATGTAACTGTATTACAAATATATGATATAACCTAACTGAAATGGATGGGAGAAAATGAGCTGACCAAAGTAATTTTGGAAATGTGTTTTGACTGGCTATCATAAGGCTAAAATAAATGCAACTGTACATAAATGCCTTACTTTCCTTGATAAATTTGTTTCTCACAGGGGTATAAGTTAGCAATTCTGAAACTACTATGCATGTATACTAGGGTTGAACAAATAAGTAAATAAGTTGTAGCTAATGAAAGCCAGGTTTCTCACTGTCAAAGAAAGAAGTTACAAACAAGCAGAGAAGGCTAGAATGAACCCTGTAGTTCTAGATTAAAACTGATTCTAGGGCTTCCCTGGTGGCACAGTGGTTAAGAGTCCGCCTGCCGATGCAGGGGGACATGGGTTCGTGCCCCGGTCCGGGAAGATCCCACATGCCGCGGAGCGGCTGGGCCCGTGAGCCATGTCCACAGATCCTGCGCGTCCGGAGCCTGTGCTCCGCAACGGGAGAGGCCACAACATTGAGAGGCCTGTGTACCGCAAAAAACAAACAAACAAACAAACAAAACTGATTTTATATGTATGAATTCACCATGTGTGTATACACAGAAAGATACAGAAATAAATATAAATTTGTGTGTACATATGAGTTAGCAAACATACATACATTTCCCTTTCTATCTGCTCAAAGGGCCTAGAAGCAATGGCACCCCATTAGTGATGAGCACCCCAATCTTGCTTTCTAATTATCATTCTCCAATAAAGAAACCAAGACTCTTTGAAGAAATGGCTGATTCTATGACTGGGATGAGGAAAATACAAGCCTGGAGCTTCCTGTAGTGTCACAAAGTAAGGAAGTGCTAAAAAAAATAAAGGATAAGGCATGTCCCTTAAGGGATAAGGTCTTTGGGGCATCCAAGACTGCTCACACATTCTGTATTATGCTAGAAGGACTTCACAGGGCTCAACATATTATTGTACTAATGACTAAAATTTATCACAATGACACAATAAGGTTACACAGCAGATAACTGAGGGAAAAAGACACATTGGCCAGAGTCTGGAGAAATCCACCCACAGGCTTTCTATACCAGAGGTCCAGGAGAGGACACACTAGGTGTGTTCCCTTTGATAGCAGTGAAAATGCAGTGGCACATGTGTAATGTTTCTCCTAGGGAAGCCCATTTAAGGCTCAGCGTTTAGGGATTTTTTTGGGACTAGTCATGTAGGTATGCTTTGGCTGGCATCTACCAAAATCCCAGGCTCTCGCAAGGAAACAGGTATTCAGTGTCTTAAGTGGGCAAAACAACCTTACAAGTATAGAGAATTTTCCATATCAGTGTGGGGAAGTTTTCACAAGTCAAGTTCACAGATGCCAGCCAAGGGCAACCTTGCAAGCAGGCCCTTCTAAAGATAGCAGCCTCTGGCCTGCTGTGTTAACTCTTTCCTGCACAGGGTATATCAAAAGGACCGAGGGCCAAAATTGGAACAATCTGAACAACAAAATAAATAATTACAGTATTGGATTATAATTCAAAGAATAAAATAGATATCCATGAGTCTATACTGCTATAAATAAGTGAAATAAATAAATAAATAAATAAATAAATAGGGTGGCGGACAAATCTTTGTTACAGGAGACTTCCATATAATAATATAGAAGGAATTAAAGAAATTGAAAATCACCATTACAGCACCACAGTGATAATTGCTTCAAGAAAGATCCCCTAAAATTAGCAGGTGAAACTAAGAAGTAACAGAATATTTGCATAGCTTCAAAGTACCTCACCCCCCAAAAAAGAACATTAATTATTGCGGTGGTTTAAGCATTTGTTCACAAATTCTTTAACAATCATCCTTCTGGAACGTGAAGCCTAATTCCCTTCTCCTTGAGTATGGACTGGACTGGGCTTCTTCTAGCAAATAGAGTATGGAAAGGGAAAAATAGTAACTTTACAGTACAGAAAACTGGCAGACTCCAGCTTAACCATGTGATTAACATCATCAGTTATGTCATGTTGATACCATGTACCCCTGATATGATGTAATCAGAAGGGCACTTCACTCTGTGATATCATTTCCAAGTTTAGTCTAGTCATGAGAAAACATCAGAAAAATCCCAGTTTAGGGATATTCTACAACATACCTGATCAGTAGTCTTTAAAATTGTCAAGGTCACGAAAAACAAGGAAAGACTGAGAAATTATCACAGATTTAAGGGAACTCAGATGCAATGACCAAGTCTAACATGGACTGGGTCTCAAAGCCGAAAAAGGACATTAATGGAAAAATTGGTGAAATCAGAATTTAGTTAGTAGTTTAGTTAATACTATTGTACTAATGTTAATTTCACAGTGTCAGTCATTGTACTATGGTTGTAAAACAATGTTAATGTTAGGGGAAGCTAGATGAAGGATATTCATGAGCTCTCCAACTATATTTGCAACTCTTCTGTAAATCTAAAGTTATTTCAAAACAGCAACGAAAGAATTTTTAAGCACTTAGGCTAACGCATACTAGTTGCTAACTGATGTTAGCTTCTCTTGGTGAATTTACTTGGTAATCATTCCCAGAGGCTGATAGTGATGGGAAATCTCTCTTGTTGCCTTTACTCCAAATAAAAACTGTATTTCTGGACTTCCCTGGTGGCACAGAGGTTAAGAATCCGCCTGCCAATGCAGGGGACACGGGTTCGAGCCCTGGTCCAGGAAGATTCCACATGCTGCGGAGCAACTAAACCCGTGCGCCACAACTACTGAGCCTGTGCTCTAGAGCCCATGAGCCACAGCTACTGAGCCCGCGCGCCTAGAGCCCATGCTCCGCAACAAGAGAAGCCTCCGCAACGAGAAGCCCGTGCACCGCAACGAAGAGTAGCCCCCATTCGCCTCAACTAGAGAGAGCCCGAATGCAGCAACGAAGACCCAACGCAGCCAAAAATAAATAAATTTATATTAAAAAAACAAAAAGTTAAAAACTGTATTTCTAAGGATGAATGATTTTAGTGGAGACTATTTTCCAGAGTGCCAACATGGCTGGAGATTAGGTCTGGACCCGTGACCACTCAGGGGTAAGATGAGCTGGCTATATACACCCCTACAGCTGGCCTCAACCCTGCTAGTGCAGCTATCTAAGCCTGTGTTCTTGAGGCTGTTTGGAAATGTATGGCTCAGGATGCCAGAATCAAACCAATACTGAAGCCAGAAATACCTAAAAATGGGACAGTGTAAAAACATGTGGCCAATATGGGCCTTACTGCTGGCCCTAAGGGTTCTAGATATTACTAACTTTGACAGTGGTCAAGTAAGAGGTTGGCAAAGGGTGAAGAGGCAGCTTTGGAATACTGTAAACTGTATTGTAGTTTTACCTGTGCTTCATCCTACATTAAAATATTTTTTTCTCCCATTGGAAATGAGCTTTGTAGTTTTACCTGGCTAAGCTCTTTCTTGCTCAGTGGCTTTTGTAAAACTACAGTGAAGTCGTTTTTGCTTATTATTTATGCTCCCACCTACTTCCAAAAGGATCTAAGATGGCTTATTCCCCCAACAATTTTGCTAACCCTAGGCCTTCATTCTCTTCCAGACCATCTGTTCCTTTTCACCATGAAGTCATAGTACTAAATTTGTGACAGTACAATCATTCCCATGGCAACAGGATGTGGTCCTTAACACTGAATCCTGATTTCACTCTGACCAAGATCAAGCAGCAGGAAGATCGGGAAGTATATTCTAACATTTTCTATTCTTTTTCAAGTTTTGTTTCTCTCTGAAGAAGTTCTTAATTTTGATTCTAAAATCTTATACTCAGCCTAGATACGTGTTTTTGCATAGTTTACATATGAAACAGTCTTTCAGTAAATAATTAGATATGCAAGCCAAAAAAGAAGTTGAGAACAATCACACAAGCCTACACACACACACACACACACACACACACACAGTGATGTATAAACTTGCTTGACAGTGGGATGTTTTACAAATACCTTTCTGGTTTGTACAGAAGAAAAGAGAACACAGAATCCATTTAAAAGACACAAAACTTCTAAGCCTAAGAAATTTGCTTTGATGACTGTGATAAGCAGTGGAAGGCAGCTGACCTAGTTCCTACTTAGTGCTTTCCTTATCTTGCTGAGCACAGGTAAAACATCAGAGGGTCTTCCCACGTGAGACCAGAGCAAGATAGACAGATGGCTGGCTTTATTTATATAAATGACCAATTCCTGGATATTTTGCCCATTTGTTTTTTGTTTTTTGGGGTTTTTTTTGCGGTACGCGGGCCTCTCACTGTTGTGGCCTCTCCCGTTGCGGAGCACAGGCTCCGGACGCGCAGGCTCAGCGGCCATGGCTCACGGGCCTAGCCGCTCCACAGCATGTGGGATCTTCCCGGACCGGGGCACGAACCCGTGTCCCCTGCATCGGCAGGCAAACTCTCAACCACTGCGCCACCAGGGAAGCCCTGCCCATTTGTTTTAATCACACTCAGCTTAATTACATAATCTTTGGAGAGACTTCTTAGAACGCCATTTACTATACTGTGAAATTCAGTATAGGGCATGAACTTTGAAAAGAGAACTAGTTACTGGAGTATCAGAAAATACCTGATTGGTACATTAAGTTAGCAGCCTTACAGGACAGGTGGCGAAGTGTGTTATAATGAGGCTTTGCTGGACATTCCACATATTATATATTAAAAAATATATATATATGTCATATATATGTTATATATTATATGTCATATGTTATATATTACATAATACATATATTAAATATGTATCATAACATATAACATGTTATGTGTATATGTATATAACAGAAGAAAAGTGTAACATGTAAGGACTATCTTCTCTCTCCATCTGTTCTGCCCCAGCTTCCATGTTGAGTTAATGGGCTAAGTGGGGGGAGGTAGAGGAAGAAAGGGTGATAAGAGCCAGAAAAAATAGCTGGAGGAGAAGCTAAAGTGATTTATGTCAATGTTTTAAAAGGTAAGAAATTACTTGCAGTGGAAAATATGTGGAAGGAAGAGGAAGTGGAAAGAGAAAGTAGACAAGTGAGAGATAAGGGGAGTGACTAAAAAGCTGAAAAAGGGCATTTTGACAGCAGTTCCTCTGTGATGTGGGTGTTTTGGGGGAAATAAACAGAAAAGGAGGATTTTAAAGTTCTGTTGTTTGTTATGTTATATGATTCACCACTTTGCTACCTCTTCAAGACTTCAGTAAAGACAAATTATTTTTCAAAGCTCTTTAGAGATGGATTCGTAATTCTTCTGAATGACATAAAATGTTCAGATGGACACTAAGGGCTGGAGTAAGCCCTATTCTGATTTTACATATATATAATCAGCTTCTCTTGAGGAAAAACACCAGCAGTGCCACCACTACTGCTATCTTTTACCCTTGGAAAATATGTTGGCCAGAGCTATCCCACTCCCAAGTCATGTCACATTTGTAGTGGCCAGAGATGGGTGGCATTCTATGGTCTGGAGTTTTTAACTCTAATGAAATTTAATTTTAGCCTTTAAGAATTTAGGAATTTAGATGATCAAACACGGAAGAGTGGAAAAAGGCACTATGACTGCTTTAGGGAGGCCTAAGGCCAAGCCCTAAACCCAGTCTTTGAGGACTAAGAGAATGCAAGACCAGACTACAGAGAGCACCATGACACCTAAAGAACAGGCCTCACTGACAATGAGATGTCACATTCAGGCTTGCTCCAATCTGACACTGATCTCTCCGAGTCTTGTTACACACATTGTGACTGGTCAGAAAATGCAGAGACTCCTAGTGTACCCATGTATAGGAATATGGCAGTAAGTGGTAAGGAAGACTTTGCATGAAGGTCATCATCACTTTTGATATCATCAACATTTTCTAAGTTTAGACATCCTAATGGAGCATATGTAATGATTCAGGGGAGGGTAAGGTAAAACAAAATGGAAGAGATCATCAGGATAGAAATGGGAGGGCAGGGCAGGAATAGGAAGGATCAACTATCCACCACTGTCCTGCATAACATTAGTTCATAAGATGTGCTGTGTTTTTGGTTTTTTTTAAGGATCTGTGGGAAGCAATTTTGGACACATTGTTTTTTTTTTTCCCCCCTTTGGGAAATACATACTTGCATGTTATAGGGTCTGTGATGTCTCACCAAGAAAAAAACTACTATTAAACTATTGTTGCCCAAACTTATTTGGTGATAGAATACATTATTTAGCAACATCTATTAACATCCAAAGAGGCTACTATTATTCAGAACACATATTGTTTAATATTGGGGTAGATTATGTGTATAAAACCATTTTATAACAGGTTATATTACTCTTATACCTAAAAAAAAAAAAAAAAAAAAAAAAAAAAT
>NW_006775688.1:859028-872464 GCF_000442215.2 Lipotes vexillifer
AAAAAAAAAAAAAAACATACTGAGGGACACCGGCATTTGTCAAGCTATACCCAATTACTGTGACTTTTGATCTTCCTGTAATTTCAGTGTAGGGCTTCACGCTTTGTATTTGCTTCATGAAAACTGGGTGGAGTTTATATTTGCACTCTCTACAGAGGTGCATGCTTTCTCCATTTCTCCTAAACGTTCAGTGCCTTTATAATGCCTGTTACTACCCAGGAACTATCATTTGGCAAATCTCTAGGATATAAACTTTCCTTTGCAGAGTTGCATGCATCAGAGTTTTTTTTTGTTTTGTTTTGTTTTTTAACTCCCTCCCACCAAAACCAGCCTCATTCCTCAGGAACTGCTTTCTGCTAGGGGACTACTATGAATAAATCCACCCTAACATTACCATGTTACGCATTTGCAACATAAAAAGGGCTTGCTGAAAATGCAGTGCCTTTATCCCAAAAAAGAAAGTTCACGGTAGGGGTTTCCAGAACTGGAGGAAGTTAACAATAGAAAATGTTTGGGGTTAGATGGCTCTTTAATGATCCACAGATTGTACCACTTAAGAAGTCACCTCTTGTCTTTACATGAAGGGAAATTAATTTGCAGAATGATGCTCTATTTGAAGAAGCCATGCTTGACTGTGTGGTATATTTCTTTTCAATAGTCCAAGAATTGCTGGTGCAGTGTTTTATGAATAACATTCAGTGTAAGGGAGTATCTATTTACTTTTAATAAATAAATAAATGACTATCTGCATGGCTGTGGATTTTTTTGTTTTTAATTTTTTGTCTATTTGTAAATAGATAACATACTCACATGATACAAAATGCAAAGGACACAAAACAGCATACCATTAAAAGGATGTTTCTCTCCTTCCTCTGCCCCTCAGATCCTGTTTTCCTCTCCAAAGGCAACAATTACTACCAGTTTCTTAAATATCCTCCCATGGATATTCTATGTGTTTACAAACATACACATACTTTCTTTTTCACACAGACGCTAGCATAATATACATACTGCTTTCTACCTTGATTTTTCTCTTATCAATATATCTTAAATATCCTTCCATATTAATATATGGAGAGCTACTGCCTTGGTTATTTTAACAGCTGTGTGGTGTTCACTGAATGCCTGTGTTATTTTATTTCATCATTCTATTGAGGGATATATTGTTGCCAATCTTTCATATTATTAACTATACTGCATTAGTAGACTCACTGAATAAACACCTAGAAATGCAATTTGTGTCTATGGGTATGTACATTTTTACGTTTGAAAGATATTTCCCAATTGTTCTCTATCCCTTATACACTCACCAACTATGTATGAGTGGCTACTTCCTTAAATCTCTATTAAATCAGTATTTTATCAAATGCTTTGATCTCTGACAATTTGATTGGGGAAAATTGTGTATATTTTTATAACCTGAAAACCAAAGATAGTTAGGGAAGTGACAACTTAGGATAAGCGTAAAGGGCATTTACCTATCTTTTCCACTTGTAATATGAGACAGAATTCCTCATCTAACTTTTTTTTTTTGACCACACCCGTGCAGCTTGTGTGATCTTAGTTCCCCAACCAGGGATCGAAACCGTGTCCCCTGCAGTGGAAGCATGGAGTCCTAACCACTGGACCGCCAGGGAAATCCCTCCTCATCTTACTGAACTCAAGAACTTGTCCTTAAGTAGAGAGGTATTGGATTAAAATAATAAGTTCATCTTAAATCAAAAGTGATTGAGATTTAAGTAGGTTACCTCAAAAGGTTAAAGACTCTTTATACCAAGAGGTCCTTATATATACATTAATTCTGGCCTTGACACTTTGGAAGTAGGGGGAAGACTATAACCTCTCTAGGGTTTTCTAGCTTCATGATTTCTGTAATTCTGCAGATATATGAAGTATTAAACAATGAACAGAACACTTTAATCACCAGCATTCACAATTACAGTTTGTAAAATAAAGAGAAAGCATTTCTTTTATAGATCACCAAATATAAATCAGGAGAAAAGGAGGGAGATCCCAGCTGTCTCCACCTTCACCCTCCTAGTCCCGTGGTCACAGCCAGTTGGAGCCATTCAGCACCGCTAATTGTAAATTCACACCTCTCACCAGAACCACAGCTCCTGGGCTTGCTGTTAGTTCATTTCATTATTCTTGCCACACATATTCTCTCAGTTTATCAGGTCACCTCCCCCTGCCTCTTCCTTCTCAACCCAAGACAACCCAGTCTTCTTCCCAATGAGAAATTTATCTACATCACTATTCATCCTAGCTTTCTTCTTTTTTTTTTTTTTTTAATTTTTATTGTAGTATAGTTGATTTACAGCGTTGTGTTAGTTTCAGGTTACAGCAAAGTGAATCAGTTATACATATACATATATCCACTCTTCTTTACATTTTTTTCCCATATAGGCCATTATAGAGAATTGAGTAGAGTTCTCCATGCTGCTTTCTTCTTTTCTAACATAAAAATGCAGCATAAAGTCAGTGTCCATCCTGACATTGGCAGAAATATAACCTTAACCAATTTTCTCCCTTTCTCTGGGTTGTATTTAAATTTTAGTTTGGGTACTGCATTTATGCTATGGGCAGGGGGTGGGTATGGACATGGTTTGGGGACCCACGCCATGTAGACTGCAGCCACTGTCCATGAGCACCGGCAGCCAGTAGATCACCATCATAAGCCATCTGTCAGCCCATGCTGGGTGCTGCTGGGCTGTCAACTCATTCAGGCCTTTAGGTGCTCCTGAAGTCATTCCACTGAAGCATGGGACTGGCTTGGGCCCATCTTCCTATACACTGTTCAGTCTTTCTTTGCCCTTTTTTCATGAAAACACATTTTCAAAGTACATTTGATAATATAAACCATCCATGTACTTATTACCCAAAATGAACAAATGTTACTCTTTCATATTTTCCTTCAGTACAGTAAAGGGAAAGTCCCCTATGTGCCCTTCGCAGCTTCACTCCCTTCTCTCCCTCATTCCCTAGAGACAACCAACAACATGAATTTGGTACAAATCTATTCCATGTTGTTATGCTTTTGTTTTATATATTTGTAGCCAAAACCAATATCTGGTATCTGTTCTTTAAAAGTTTACAAATCGGGTGGGAATGTAAATTGATACAGCCACTATGGAGAACAGTAAGGAGGTTCCTTAAAAAACTAAAAATAGAACTACCATACAACCCAGCAATCCCACTACTGGGCATATACCCTGGGAAAACCATAATTCAAAAATCATGTACCACAATGTTCACTACAGCTCTATTTACAATAGCCAGCACATGGAAGCAACGTAAGTGTCCATCGACAGATGAATGGATAAAGATGTGGCGCATATATACAATGGAATATTACTCAGCCATAAAAAGAAAGGAAATTGAGTTATTTGTAGTGAGGTGGATGGACCTAGAGTCCGTCATACAGAGTGAAGTAAGTCAGAAAGAGAAAAACAAATACCGTATGCTAACACATATATATGGAATCTAAGAAAAAAAAAAAAAAGGTCATGAAGAACCTAGGGGCAAGACGGGAATAAAGACTCAGACCTACTAGAGAATGGACTTGAGGACATGGGGAGGGGGAAGGGTAAGCTGTGACAAAGTGAGAGAGTGGCATGGACATATATATACTACCAAACGTAAAATAGCTAGCTAGTGGGAAGCAGCCGCATAGCACAGGGAGATCAACTTGGTGCTTTGTGACCACCTAGAGGGGTGGGATAGGGAGGGTGGGAGGGAGGGAGACGCAAGAGGGAAGAGATATGGGAACATATGTATAATTGATTCACTTTGTTATAAAGCAGAAACTAACACACAATTGTAAAGCAATTATACTCCAATAAAGATGTTAAAAAAAAAAGTTTACCAGTAGTATCATACTGAATATAGTATGCTGCAATTTGATGTTGCAGAGTATTTTCAAGATTCATCCATGTATTGATACTAGTTATTTTAACTTCTGTATAGTATTTCATCAAATCAATATACCATACTTTGTCGGTACCCTATACATTCATTCTTGGGGGTATTTCCAGTGTTTTATTAATACCAATGAAATTGTAGTGACTATCCTTTCCTGCCCCCTTTCACCTTCTGCTACTCCTTAATTATCTCTATCTGAGTAAATGGCTTCACCAGGCACGTCGGCCAAAAACCTCAGTCAGCCTTGAAACTTTTCCCTCACACCTCAAATCCCCATCACCAAGTTGTCAGTTCTGTATCCTGAATCCAATCACTTCTCAACACTTTTAAAGAAGTCCAAGCCACCAATGTCTCTCTCCTACTACTGCAATAGTGTTCTATCCTACCCCATGTGCTAATTCCACTTTACCTTTCGGGCTTGCTTTCTTTCTTCCAATGTTCCAAGCTCATTTCTGCTTCAGAGCATTTGCGTTTGCCATGCTTTTTTTGCCTGAAATGTACTTTCCTCAGAGCTTAAACATAGACCTTGCTCCCTCATTTCTCTAAGTCTCTCCTAAAATTCACCTTCTCAGGAAGGCCTTCCTGATTCATCCCACCTAAAATAGCACTTCCAGCCCCCATCCCTTTACCCTACTAAAACTTGTTTCAAGGTACTGGACCCTCCTTGAACTGGTACATAGACTCTTTTTTTTTTTTTTTTTTTGTGGTACATGGGCGCAGGCTCAGTGGCCATGGCTCACGGGCCCAGCCGCTCCGCGGCATGTGGGATCTTCCCGGACCGGGGCACAAACCCGTGTCCCCTGCATTGGCAGGCGGACTCTCAACCACTGCACCACCAGGGAAGTCCGCCATAGACTCTTCTAATAATTTCTTTTAAGGCTTATAAAATATCTATTATCTATATCTAATCTATATATCTCCATAAGTCTGTTTCACTTAGTTTCATGAGAGCAGTCTTTGTTCACTTTTTTATTCCCAAAGCCTACTATGATGCTTGGTTCAGGTAGGAACTTGATAAACATTTATTCAATCAATGAATCAAAGTATCTGCATGCATTTTTCAACATTTGTTTTAAATTATGTATCTAGAGGTGGAGTTTCTGGATCATAGAACATGTGCATTTTCAATCAGACAAGGCATTTCTAAACTGCTCTTCTAAGTGGTTGTACCAATTTACACTTCCACCAGCAGTAGGTAAGATTTCTCGCTTCCATACAACTAATAGTCAACAGTTGGTATTGTGAGTTTTAGAAATATTTCCCAATCTGATGGATGCTTTATATTTCTCTGATTACTAGGGAGGTTGGGCATATGTTCTTTTACCTACTTTTCTGTCAGGTTGTTTGTCTCTCTCTTATTTATAAAAGTAATTTATATTGTCTGAATATTAATCCTTTGATATATGTTACAACTACCTTCTCCCAGACTGTGGCTTTCCTTTTAATACTGTGTGTGAGATACTTTATCAAACAGAAGTACTAAATTTGGAGTATTCAAATTTATTAGGCTTTTCCTTTATTATAATTTGTGCTTTTGATGTAATGTTTAAATAATCCTTCCTTCCCCTGTGGTCATAATGTGTGCACCTATAATTTCTTCTAATAGTTATAAAGTTTTTATTTTGTCCCAGGTTTAGATCCTTAATTCATCTGGAGTTTAGTTTAGAGCAGTGGTTCTCAAACTGTAGTATGGGGATACCGGGGATCCCCAAGACATTTTCAGATTTGCAAGACCAAAACTATTTTTGTAATAATACTAAGACATTATTTGCTTTTTTTCACTCTCATTCTCTCATGAGCAGCAGAATTTTCTAGAGGGTACATGACATGTGATGATGTCATCACTCTGATGGCTAATGGAATGTGTGCTTATCTGTTCATGTGTTTTATACATTTTTTACTTTTAATTTTCAATATAGTGTCTTAGTTGGTTCAGGCTGCTATAACAAAATACCCCAGACCGGGTAGCTCATAAAGAGCAGAAATTTATTGCTCACAGTTCTGGAGGCTGGAAATCTGAGGTTTAGGGTGCCAGCATGGTTGGTTGAGGGAACCTCTTTCTGGTCACAGGCTTCTCATTGTATTCTCACATCGAGGAAAGTGCTGTTCAGTAAGTCCCCTACATATAAACCTTCAAGCTGTGAACTTTCAAAGGCAGAAAGGAGTTGGGTGAACTCGAGAGAGAAATTCTTACAAAATTTGTTCAGAGGTGGTGACATAACCTGGAGTCACATCATCTAGCCCCACAGCTGGATGGGTCCTAAGGCTGGACACTCGTGGGGCTGAGTGGCTTGGTGAAGATGTGCAGGCAAATGCAGCCCCATTGGAGTTATACTGCCTGGTCACCATTCCATGGGTCCCAAATCGCCAGGTGCAGGGGTGAATTTCTAATATTATTTGTACTATCTTCTTCTCAATGTGGCTTGCTAGAAATTTGTTTTATTGGTGTTCTCAAAGGATCAGCTTTTGGATTCATTGATCAACGGTATTTTGGGGAGGTTGACTCTATTCATTTCCCAGGTCCTTGAAGTAAACGCTTAGTTCATTCACTTGAAACAATTTATTTTAAATTTATTTTATTTTTGGCCGTGTTGGGTCTTTGTTGCTGCACGTGGGCTTTTCTCTGGTTGAGGAGAGTGGGGGCTACTCTTTGTTGTGGTGTGCAGGCTTCTCACTGCGGTGGCTTCTCTTGTGAAGCACGAGCTCTAGGCATGCGGGCTTCAGTAGTTGTGGTCGTGGGCTCTAGAGCGCAGGCTCAATAGTTGTGGCGCACGGGCTTAGTTGCTCCGTGGCATGTGGGATCTTCCCGGATCAGGGCTTGAACCCGTGACTCCTGCACTGGCAGGCGGATTCTTAACCACTGCGCCACCTGAAATAATTTTTAATAAATGCATTTAATGTCATAACTTTCTTTCAAATGACTGCTTTATCTGTATTATCCAAGTTTTATCATGTATTTTCTTTGTTTTTATTTTCTAAATGGTGTGTAATTTTTTATTTAAATCATGATTTATTTAGGAATGTGCTTTTAAGTATTCAAACATATGAGAATTTCTAATTTCTAATTTCTAACTAAATTTTGACCACAGAATGTGGTCCGTACTACAGTGATTCATTAAAATATCTGCTCAAATTTTATAAATGTTTGATGTGTGTTTGAGAAGAATGTGAATTCTCTATTTGTTAGGTGGAGGGTTTTTATATATGTGGGTATATAATATATTCTCCAAAGAAGATATACAGATGGCCAATGGGCACATAAAAAGATGTTCAATATCACTAATGATTAGAGAAGTACAAATCAAAACTACAGTGAGGTATCACCTAACACTGGTCAGAATGGCCATCATCAAAAAGTCTACAAATAATAAATGCTGGAGAGGGTATGGAGAAAAGGGAACCCTCCTACACTGTTGGTGGGAATGTAAACTGGTGCAGCCACTATGGAGAATGGTATGGAGGTTCCTTAAAAAACTAAAAACATAGTTACTAAATGATCCTCGTCTGGGCATATATCCAGAAAAGACAAAACCTCTAATTAGAAAAGATACATGCACCCCAATGTTCATAGCAGCATTATTTACAATAGCCAAGACATGGAAGCAACCTAAATGTCCATGGACAGATGAATAGATAAAGAAGATGTGGTACATATATACAATGGAATATTACTCAGCCATAAAAAAGAATAAAGTGTTGCCATTTGCAACATGGATAGACCTAGAGATTATCATACTAAGTAAAGTAAGTCAGACAGAGAAAGACAAATATCATATGATATCACTTATATGTGAAATCTAAAAAAATGATACAAATTAACTTATTTACAAAACAGAAGTAGACTCACAGACAGAAAACAAACTTATGGTTACCAAAGAGGAAAGGGGAGGAGGAATAAATTGGGAGCTTGGGATTAACAGATATTCATTGCTATATATAAAATAGATAAACAACAAGGTCCTACTGTATAGCACAGGAAACTATATTCAATATCTTGTAACAACCTATAATGGAAAAGAATCTGAGAGAGAATACATATTTATATATATAAAACTGAATCACTTTGCTGTACACCTGAAACTAATATAACATTGTAAATCAACTACATTTCAATTTAAAAAATATTATAGAAATCTCTGTTCCCTGAAGATGACCCATTCCCACTGGAACAGAAGTCCATATTGGCAAGTAATCTTAAAATGACTTTACAATAAATGCATTCAAAGAGTTAAAAAATAAAATACCTAAAAAATATATAAAAGCTTAAGAAACAAGAAGATATGAATTAAGGAAAGATGAAAATGAAAAATAACTAAATGAAAAATAGACATTGTGATAAAAATATTCAATGAGATAAACTCTAAACTCGTTATAGTCAGAGAATGAATTATTTCAGCTTTGTTAGAGGTTTAATTGACAAAATCATAAGACATTTAAAGTGTATATTGTGATGATTTGATATACACACACATTGTGAAGGGATTACCCTCTCCCAGTTTATCAAGAATTATTGAATTAGAAGATTAATCTAAGGAATTCATGTAGAATATAGCATATATTTTATTATTTTTTTATTTTTTTAAATTGCAGTATAGTTGATTTATGATGCTGTGCCAATCTCTGCTATAGAGCAAAGTGACTCAGTTATACACAGACAGACATTCTTTTTTTATATTCTTTTCCATTATGGTTTATCACAGGATATTGAATATAGTTCCCTGTTATAGCACGTATTTTAAGATGTATTGTGGCAGTTTAAAATTACAGCCACAGATTCTTTGATACTCCTTCTATTAAGAGATGGGTCTAGCGCCTGTACTCCCCAATCTGGGTAGGTTTGACTAAGTAAGATGGAAGTGATACTATGTGATTTTTGAGCCTAGATAATAAAAGTCTATGTAGCTTTTGCCTTGTTTTCTGGAATAGTCACTAATGGAGCCCTGAGCTGCCATGGAAGTAGTATGATTACCATGAGGCCACTACAGTGTGAGGAAACCCAAAGCACATGGAGAAGTCATGTGTAGGTACTCCAGTCTATAGGTCCAGTAGAGTCCTGCCTTTGTCATTGTAGCCTACACATGTGATGAAAAAAAAAAACAGCCATTCAAGTGACCACCAGCTGTTCAAGTCTTCTCATTTGAAACCCTGGACATCATGAAGCAGAGTCAAGCTATCCCTGAAGTACCTATCCAAATTCCTATTATACAGAATCTTGGAGATTAATAAAATGGTTATTGTTTCATGCCACTATGTTTTGGAGTGGTTTGTTACATAGCAATACATAGAATACATGAAGGATGCACCTAATTAGTAGTTTTGGGAAGAGAATAAACAGTATGGTAGAAGTCATATTTGGAGAGATGATACTAAGAATTTTCTATAGTTTTTTAAATAAAAGCAGTTATTAAGTGCAAAAAAAAAATTAAAGAAGAAATTCATATCCAGATGCACTGTAGTGAAGATGCCTAACATTGAGAATAAAGAGAAAATTTCAAAAGCCACCAAAGAAAACACATAGATTACCCATAAAAGAATGATAATTAAGACAACAGAATTCTCACCACCAACAAAGGATACCAGAGGTCAATATGGTAATAATTCCAAAGCACTGAGGGGAAAATAACTGGCAACATAGGTTTCTATACCTGGCTAAGCTATAATTCAAGAATAATGGTGAAATAGAAAACTTTTCTTTCAAAACTGAGTTTACCGACCATAAATTTTTATTGAATGAATTACTAAATGATGTATTGCAGCAGAAAGAAGAGTGAGTTCACAATGAAAATGTGGTATTAAAGAAACAAGTGGCAAACACAAAAATTGATAAATTAGATTGATAAATCTAATTATACATTGATTGTATAGTAACTTTTATGTTATGTTCTAATAAATATGGAACTAAAATTCTAGATAGCAATAACTGCTCAATACATTTGGCAGCTAAAACACAGCCTTGTTGGGAAGAAGGATAGTTGTATTTTAAAAACTATAAATTGTTAGGAAAATAAATAGTTAAGTATACATTTAAAAATTTAAGAGTAGCTGCTTATGGCATAGGCAAAATACAATCTATAGTTTCCAAATTAGCAGAGGTAAAAGTAAGAGAATTTGAAAAGTTATCAATTCAACAAAAGCAGTTAAGGTAAGCAAAACGAATAAAACAAGGAGAAAGCATTGTAAACAGAAAATCAAAAGTAAATGGTAGAGATGGTAGAGGTAATTTTAAATAGATCATACTCATATGAATTGAACTTTCCAGTTAAACAACAGAGACTGTCAGGAATAAAAAAAGAAAACCCAGCTACCTGCTGTTTACAAAAGATGTGCCAATAATAAAATAGCATAGAAAGGTTGAAAATAAAGTAAAAAGGTACAGCAAGCAAATGCTAACCAAAAAAAAATTATAGTAGAATACGAGTATCAGATAAAATAACTGCTTAAAGCAAGTATTGATAAGGATAAAAAGACATTACATAATGATTAAAATTATATTAAAAATGATAAAAATTTAAAAATCCCAAGAAGTTCTATCCAGCTAACTGTATAACCATGAAATTAAACAAAAAGTAATGAATTATAAGAAAAAAAAAGTAGATCAACAATAATATTGGGAAGTTTTAATATAATTTTATTAGAAACTCACAGATCAGTTAAACTAAGTTGAGAGGTTGGTTAATGTTTTTAGCATTAACTTGCCTTGTGTGTGAATTGTAATTTGCAGCTCATCTTAAATGGTAGCTTTATCTTTCTACCTATTCCACTCCATTTGCTGTTTTAGTGTAGCCTCCATGTAGATATGGAGACCCCCTAATCCAGAACTAGGTATCACAGGACTCCTGACCCTCGGATATTGGGGAAGATAACAGATCTGTCCTCTAGGCAGGAAAGCAGACTGGCATAAGTCCTGTGTGCGCTGATTCCTATTCTTCCTTCCACCCCCACAGATAGGTAGGGGCTTTGTTTGTTTATTTATTTTGTTTTTTAAACTCTAGGTCAGGGTGGAAATCATTTGGAAGCTTTTCCCAAATCCCAGTTTCACAGTGAGCTTGCCTAATGTGCCACACCCTGTATGGGGTGCTGTTGATCCCCACTACTCTGAGGAATTCAAACTCCTAGCCAACTTCTACTTGCTTCCAGACCCAGAAGACCATCAGGGTCACAACTCTAGCTTTACTAACCTAGTGGTGTTGCTTTTTCATTTCTGTTACCTAGAGATGATTATCTTGTGAATGAACCCAGAGACGTCTCTTAATTAAAAAAAAAAAAAAAAAAGTTTTTGTGATTGGAGTTCTTGGAGAAGATGTGGAAATTCAAAGCATAGCTCACAATACCATTTTGACTGTTTTCCTCTGCCTTTCTGGATGCGAGGAACTCTGTGGTCTTGCTACCTTCTTTGGCTTTACTCAGTAATAGGGATTGAGGTTTCTTCTGTTCTCAAATGCCAGAAACCTATTAAGAATCTCTATAAATCTCCTCAGGCTTCTGGCAAAGGATGGGAGGCAGAGCACAAAGTCCCTTTGTTTCTTTCTCTCCTCTCTGATTTTCTGTGTTCATCAATTTGAGGAACTTTTTTTTTTTTTAGGAACCTTTAATATATTCTGGTGCTGAAAGCCTTACCCTTAAATCATCAGTCTTTGTCCTGAATTCTTCAGAGCCTATGTGACTTTGTAACCTGAAGTTTTAAAATCCTAAAGGGCAAGGGATAAAAGAAAACATTGGGGTGGGGGGAGAAACTCCACAATTTACCATCTCATTATTATTCTACCGGAAAAGAGATTTCCATCTCTGCCTGTTGTGTCCTGAAAGTCTATCTCTTCCCATTTCCTCAGAAGCCACATTCCTAACTACTCAGCCTCTCTTATCTCTTATTCTTCTATCCTGGATCTTTTCTGCTGAAGGCTCTCACCTCTTCATAAGACAAAACCTCTCCTAGCTCTCTCATTTTATAGGCAAGCTTTCTGAAACCACTCAAGCATCTTTAGTTACCATCTACATGCTGATGACTCCCAAATTCACAACTCTAGCTCAAATTTCTCTCAAGTTCTCCAGATCCTCAAGATCTCTCAACTCCAGACAACTACAGTTCAACATGCCCACAACAAAATCATTATCTCCACATCCATTCATCTCTCCAAACTATTTCTTCTCTTATGTTTTCTATTTTCATTCAGTTTCCCAAGCAGAAACCTGGGAGTCTCCTTGATTTCTTCCTCTCCATCTCTCACAGCCAATAAATGACCAAGTCCTGCCATTATATTTCCATTTATGGCATATTTATAGCCAAGTATTTATTACATACCACTAGAGCGATAGCAGCATAATGAATTAAAGATGAGGTTAAGGTAGTAGAATAAAAAAATTAAAATGTCATTGGATTCAAGGTAAAAATATTTTTGGTAAAGGAAACATATTAGTATTACCCAATAGAACAGAAAGTTTAAAAGAATAAAAACTTACAATTGTTAGATGGTTAGATTTATATATATATATATATATATATATATATATATATATATATTTTTTTTTTTTTTTTTTTTTTCATTGCAGAACACAGGCTCCGGATGCGCAGGCTCAGCGGCCATGGCTCACGGGCCCAGCTGCTCCGCGGCATGTGGGATCTTCCCAGGCTGGGGAACAAACCCGTGCCCCCTGCATCGGCAGGCGGACTCTCAACCATGCGCCACCAGGGAAGCCCTAGATGGTTAGATTTAGTTAGAAGGTTCCTAGTGATCTCAAAATCACCTAAGGGGTAAAAGAGGATTTTCTGCAGTGTCTAGTAGCTTAACAGCTGTCTGGACTGCACTGCTTTGTAACGATTTGTTTTAAATTGGTGTTTTCACTCTTATCATAAGGGTAAGAGGTAAGAGAAGGGTAACACTCGCATGGTACCCCAGGGTCAAATTCATATGATATATTTTGTTTTGGAGAATATCAGCTTTTAAAATGGCAATACAAAGTTTCTCATGGTCTATATCAGTCTTTTTGAACTGGATCATTAAATGGAATCATCTCGAACTTGCCAGGCAGCAAGAACCAGGGATGTCCTATTCAGCAGATAGAGATTACTGAGCCTGAAAGTATATTTCAGAGGTCGCCAAGTCCCTTTCTTGTTTTTAATTCAGACCGGGGATCTAGTCATTTCTTAGTGTCTCTCATGGAAAGTAGGTTCTAATAGATAAGTGTCTAACAACTATTACTGGGCTTCCCTGGTGGCGCAGTGGTTGGGAGTCCGCCTGCCCATGCAGGGGACGCTGGTTCGTGGCCCGGTCCGGGAGGATACCACATGCCGTGGAGCGGCTGGGCCCGTGAGCCATGGCTGCTGAGCCTGCACGTCCAGAGCCTGTGCTCTGCAACGGGAGAGGCCACAACAGTGAGAGGCCCGCGTACAGCAAAACAAAAACAAAAACATATATATATATATAAAACAACTATTACTACCACCAGGCAGTGTGCTTCTTTGCTCATGCATCTCTTCTTTCTCTTCCTCCAGACTTTACAGTTTTCTTTTTCTCTTT
>NW_006775688.1:872559-891428 GCF_000442215.2 Lipotes vexillifer
CTTTCCCTGCTCTTACTTCCTTCTCAATTCAGTTTTCCTGCCTCTCTTTTTCTTTCTCACCCATAAATAGGAAAAAAAAAAAAAAAAAGCAAATGTTGAGTTTCCTGACTGGTCACATTCCAGAGAAAGGAGGAAATACAGGCTGTTATACAACTGGGAGGGGTCAGGTGTGACCTAAAGTTGAGGGACGAGGAGAAGAGAATTATAAAGGTAAGAGAAGGCAAAAAGGTTAAGTAAAGGTTTGATTTTAGACTTTTATTACATAAAGTGATTCTTTTGTGAATCCCATCTAGGGCATTTCATCCTTCTCAGGCTATGATGTTCCCAGTTGATCCAAAATTGCCAAAGAAGGTCAGTAATGATGTATTCAAAAATGATCACTCTCATCAGCTTTTGTACAAAAGAATCAGTACCTGATATTGTGTTAGAGTGAGCCATAGGAAATGCCTTAGAATTGTCTCTAATGAAGTCTTTTTTTTTCAATCACCAGTATGTGAAAAGCTATTACATCTATTTTTAATCTTTCTCCTATTCAGTTTCCAATGTTGCTCTCAGGCTTTTGTAACTTGGCAGATAGTTCAGGTATTCTTTAAAAACAATGACAAACAATGAAATTCCCAACAACCACAGCAACCGCCAAAACAGTGAAATCTACTTAGCTTTTTGGTTGGTGGGAGATGTTGAAAAATATAAGAAATAAAAGCCACCCACAAATAATTTGCCTAACAAAAACAATTGCTCTTAGTATTATATTGTATTTCTGCCCATTTTCTATGCAATTCTATGTCAAGAGTTATACTTTATATATACTGCAGTACATAACTTATATAAGTTATATTAACTTAAATATAACTATGACATAGAGTTACAATAGTTTGTATCTTTCAGGCATATTTTAGTCTAGAATACTTTCAGCTATGGTTTTCCATCACTTTTCTGGCGGTTGAACTATATATATTTCTTTTGCTGCTGGGAAATAGAATTTGAAAAAGTTAACTCTGCAAAATCTCATTCTAAAGGACTTTGCAGTTGACCAGGACACTTAAGTGGATTATCCGATTGCATGTCTTCACCTGATCTCCAGGTGGAATGGTTCCAAAGACCTCTAACAGCTTTATCACTCTATAGTATAACTGCCCCTTAATTCTCCTCTAAGCTTTAAACCCTGAGAGCAAGACTGTATTGTTCACCATTTGCACCCCAGTGACTAGCATGTGGCCCAATACATAGAAAATTCGCAATATATTCTTGATGATTGAGTGAATGAAAAAGTGAGTAAATGAATACTAAAATTCTAGAAGATCCATAACTCATCAAGCTTTCTCCTTAGTATCAGGATACAACCAGATTAAGGTTCCCAGAAGTACAGGATTGGTTTAGATTTAGATTTGTCTTGAAAGAGCAGAGAAAGATAGGAATTGATCATCACTTGAACATTCCTTATAGACCCTAAACTCTTTACCTAAAATTCCTATTGTGCTTTAATGCTACAATTTAGCTGTCCCACAAATACTTACAGAAAAGTAATTTTCAACTTTGCTTTCTACAAACTAATTACCTTCTGTAACATCCAGGCCACTGCCACCTACATTTTGGAAGTGTTGGCATCCCAATAGTTGGCATGCCTTATAGGTTTACCATAGGGCCATTATTAAAGAACTAAAACCATGCACATCCTCTTGGACAAAGGATTGGATCACCTTGGGGACCATAAAGGAAAGCTTGCAGACAGTAGCTGAGAGAGCAAGACAATGAGAGAGAGCCAGAGAGCCTGCCAGAAATGTCAGTTTGAAAGAGGGCAGGGAAAGCACGAGCAGGTGGTTTCACTCCTCATGAGCCTCCTTATCTTCTTCAGTTTTGACAGACCTTGGATCTCATCTCATCTAAGTACAAAACTACTAGTGAACTGAGACATTCTCTGTAAGTAGATGAAAGCTGTTTTCTCTCTTGGCAGTTTATACTTGGTCACATGATACAACTAGTCATACAGTTTTAAGGCAGCATGCTGTGTACCTCTCTCTTCAAATGCAATTTTACAACATTCTGTGTTTTAAAAAAACCCAGTTTAATCTACATTAATTAGAGTTTGAAGCTGAGTGTGTGAAGCTCTAATTTACCTTACATGCATAACAAGAGCAGCAGCACCACCTGTTGACTGCCTACTAAGTGCCTGGCACAGCCTAGGTATGTTATACACATTATTTAATTGAACTTGGAGAACATGCCTGCCTCCAGAAATATAACTTAAATATCTCATTTACTTTGAAATTGCAAATGGCCCTTTCTTTAAGAAACTTACATTAAATTTATTTAGCCCTATCCTATTACAGGAGAAAAAATGACAATAATAAGGCCAGAATTTATAAACACTTTTCTGGTGAGAAACACAAAGATCACTGAGCTTTCTATTCTACACTCTAATCCAATTTTCTTTCTGAATTTTTTTTTTGTGGTACGTGGGCCTCTCACTGCTGTGGCCTCTCCCGTTGCGGAGCACAGGCTCCGGATGCGCAGGCTCAGCAGCCGTGGCTCACGGGCCTAGCCGCTCCGCGGCATGTGGGATCTTCCCGGACCGGGGCATGAACCCATGTCCCCTGCATCGTCAGGCAGACTCTCAACCACTGCACCACCAGGGAAGAACCCTCTGAATTTTTAAATCTAATTTTTCTACCCTATTTTCCAACCTAGCTGATAATCTGTCTTCTCTCTTTCCATCTTCCCCAGCAGTGTTTTTTCTTTTGCCACATAATAAGAGAGTTAACTGCTTCCCCTATTCCCAAATTAGAAAACATAAAGGTTAAATAAAAGTGACTTGGACACTGAAGACTTTTTTCCTACATTGAAGTATGAGACTTTGTGGTGAGATAATTGATGAATTACCCATAATCTTATGTGTGCTCTTTACTCATTGCCTAAGTAAATTTCATCTAATTAAAACTTTCATCATGTTAAATATAATAGATTCCTCAGATGGGTTGAAGGCCCAGAGTTCTTTTCTTATTGCTTAGCAATGACCTCTATATTCCATAGGAAGGTCTTCAGAAATTTTAAGCATTTATATGAAAGTCATGGTCCAAATTTGTACTTTTTTCCCCAAGATTAATTGATTCAACAAAGATCTATTGAGCACCCTTGTATCAGCCACCCTGGTAGCGGAGTGATAATACAGTAGTGAGCAAAACAGGTACAGTGTTTGCACTACAGAGCTTACAGCCAACCGGAGGGAACAGACACTGAACAAAGAATTACAAATATGACAAATGCCATGAAGAAGATGGGCAGGGTGCTATGGGAAGATGTAACAGGTGTGGCTGACCTAGCTTGATGGGAGGTGGGGCAGAGAAGATTTTTCCAGAGAAGTTCAAGTTTAGGCTTGAAGCATAAGAAGGAAGAAGAGTTATCTAGATAAGGTAACAGCTTGCGTAAAGGCTCTGAGTAGAAAAGAACACTACCCACTCAACGACCTGAGAGAAGGTCACCGTAGCTAGAGTGCTGACTTCAGGAAACGTTAGAGAAGAGGCAGGCAAGGACCAGATCACATAGGTCACCCTAAGGATTGGGGACTTTATTCTGAGGGCAGTGGAAAGCGAATGGAAAATTCAAGCCAGGAATTTAAAAAATATTTAAGCTTAAAATAGCTAAAATGTAGACTATAAGAATATATTAATTCACTAATTTGTTCTGGAATATGCTCTCATATCTAGTAGTCCAACGATAGTAAGAATTTTTATAAATGCAGGACAAACTATCTAGGTTTATAATATGTAGAATTTTTCTGTGAATAGAAAAGACCCTAGGATAGTTAAGCGAAGCAGAACAGTACTCGGGTACATATAAGTACCCAAGTAAGCCTTGAAACGTATGTCCTGAGTTTCTTTGCCTTTCATCTATATCACATTTTAACTTGAATTGAAAATAGAAGTGGTAAAATAATAAAGGCAGGGCAAGGAAGAAGGCAGCGTGTATGTATGAGCGTGTGTGCCCACATGTGGTTTCCTACGGTTTTGAAGAAGAGCAGATTTATGACAATATCAGTATCACATTCTCTGTGCTCAAAAATAGTTGTCTCCCCTGCAGAAATTAGGAAAGGAGAGACTATATAAGAGGGAAAGATTTTTTTTTAGTTTTAGTGGTGTGTTTTAAGACACAAAATGGCAGCTTCTGGGTAATACAACAGATTTTGACATGAAATACATTGATTTTAGACTATGGACCCCAAGATGGTTTCAGTAGTACTGTGCTTGGAGTAGTAAAGAGATCCATGAACACCAAGGCCTTTAGGACAATATAAAGTGTAAGAGGCTAAGGTTTTAATTTTCTTTTTTAATACTCTTTGGTCTTCCCTATGGGCATTTCTTCTTGTCTTCTCCAGATGGCCTGCACCCATTAAATTAGTAGATAGGATTTTAAGGTATGGTTCTTTCCCAGAGGTATTTTCTTACTGGGAGTCGAGAGAAATTCTCGAAGATTAATAAGATTTCCGTTAGTAAATATTAGGAGAGGGGAGGAGACTCTGACTCCCATTCTCTGTCACCTCACTGTCTCCCAAACCAGAGGTCTCTTCTCTTAAATCTTGGATTGCAATTCCTGACTGTTCTGGAGGAGGCTCAGTGACTCCTTCTTGGAAATGAATGAATAAATTCACACTTGGTGAACTGTTTGAGAAAGGCTGCTGACCCTTAGTCTTAGAAATCTTGAGCAACAGGAGACCTGAGTTTAACGTCAGTTTGTATCTGTCTCACTATTTGAAGAGAATGAATTACTTACTTGATTCAATCACTTAGCTCCACACCTGAGGTGTAGTAACCAGGAGAACATGGGCCAGCTTCATATACATTGTGTCCTTCAGTACTGCAATTGACAAAGCATTCTCATCAAAATAGAAACACATTAAGTACCTATTGTACACACGATTGGGAAACAATCAGAATATGTAGGTTAAATATTAAAATAAATTAGTGCTTGTTAAGGTTTCATGGAACAGGTGAGATGTGTATTATTATAAAAAGGGAGCAGGTTTACTACGTATTAATTATTAGGCTACCAAAGCTATGGGTAAATTTGATAGCAATGTTAAGAGTAGCTTCTCGGCAAGTACTTGGTGCCAGGTTGAAAACTGGCCACTCTGTTTACTTGGGCAGAAATGTGGTTATATTAGGCTGCTTTTAGTGATAAAAGGTTTTTAAAAAGTTTCAACCTTCTGGAATCTGACTCACAATGTCCTGATACTGTGTTCTTTTCTGTATTCAGTGTCATGGATAAAGAAATCTATCTTTCAGCACTGAATAAGAATACATTTGTGTATGCGGTCAGATTTATGAGTATTACAAAGACTAGATAAACTATTATTAAAAATAATTTTATGCTGCAGTAGTTCTAAATTATTAGTTTTAGCTTGATATAAGAGCAAGAGGGCAAAAAATAAATTGATACTCATCAAGTACCAGTGTTGTATGTCAGGCACTCATATAGTCAGTCACCTATATTATCATTAAAGTTCACAGGAAGCCGGTAATAGGTAATGTTTCCATTTTGGTCAAGGAAGAAACTGAACTTCAGAGACTGAGATGGCAGAGTTGGAATGCACACTCAGGTCTCCTAGCTTATGGTCTTTCAATAAAATCACTTTGGCATAAACTGAAAAACTTAAGATTATGTAGGATTAAACAAAATGATACAGCTTCTCATCTATAATTTCTTTTGGTTTAGATGTAATCTTTATCTGCAGGGGGGAAAAGGTGAATAATATTGCAGAAAGATGCTTGTATTCTACAGATCTGTTGATGGGTACTAGTAGAAAGAGATGAGATTAGAAAATGTACATTAAGCAATATGTAAATTTGGGTCATAATTTTTCTGAATCCTATTGACTTTTTAAAGTTATTTTCAAGATGGGCATCACTGTTTTACAATCTGTAAAATTAAATGTTACTATTCTATCTAGTTTGTAGGGACACTAAAGCTATTGAAGAACCTTGAAACATTATTAGGAAAGCTGCTATAAAATATAAAGATGGCTTATATGTCTGACCTTCATCTGTGCACTTAAAGCACTAAAGCACTTTGTTCTTACCTTAATTTTTGCACCCATAATATTGCATCCAAATCATGTCTCTATTCTCTAGTATCTCTACCAGAAGGTGGGTTCCTCCAAGACAGGGACCATGTCTCTTCCATGGTAGTATCCATAGTAACCTGGACAGTGTCTGAAATATAATAAATGCTCAGTAATGTTTATCAAACAAACAACACAACAAAAGGATTCATTTTTCCAACCCCAGTTTCCTTATTTCCAAAATGAGAAGATACTAATATTTTTCTAGATCGTCAGGCGGGTCATGATATATGCTCATATACTGTTGACTGGAGATATGAGGCACAGACATAAAAAGTGTTATTAGGATGATTACTAAGAGGGTGGTTATTTCACACAACATAAACTTTTATTCTGTTTAAGATCTTTTAAAAAAATCTAACCAATAAATTTCAGGAAGAAAATCTAAGGTATTTTAGGTAATATGTAGTCATAATCTCCATCCTTGGGCTCTCAGGGTTGAAGAAAAGCCGGATCCTAAACCAGAGATGAGAACAATCTTTCACTAGGTGGCTCTCTTTCCCATGAGTGGGCGGCCCCTCGGTGGGTGGAGGGACGACACGGGGCAAAGTACAGCTGCAATCACCGCGTGTCACACCGCATCACAGTAGGCGCATGCAGCACGAGGGTCATAGTTCAGTTTCCACGTCGTTAATGATAATCTGTCCTTGGGATTTATTTCAAAGTAGCTTGTACTTTCATTTCCTCCAAACCTACCCATAGACATTGGCCCAGTCTTTTAATAGGTGCGGTCTCAGAGGATTTTGATAGCACCTTTTCACCTAGCATGAAAGACAAAAGGAATCAGGTACCCCGACCGAGCCAAACCAAAATAGCCCATTAAAATTATGATTTTAGCTGTCCAGTGAGGACTGCATTCCTGGAGGGGTTTATACCGTTATGCATCCTAAAGTACTTTGGGACAGCTGTTTAAACGCCTCCACAATACGAATGGAAAATATAATTTGTAAAATGTCAAATAATTCTTTCAAACCACTAACACGACGACTTCTCCAGCTACTTCTCACACACTCATTATTGAGCCCATTTACGTTATTCTGCTTTTTTAGCCTCAAACATGAGACAAAATACACATAATAAACATTCAAAAAGATTTGTTCTAAGAATGAAAATCTTTTTCCTAGAAGCCTTTCATAGGAACGTCGCTCAAGTATCTAGGTTTTTCTTGATACTATTTTACCCAATGTTTTCCTCTCCAATCCAAAAGATACATAGTGACAAGTTCTTAAATACTACAAACGCCTGAGAGAAGGAGGAAGTTTGCAAAGGAGAAAGGAACTCGGAGGTCTGTTTTTGATAAGAAAGGGGGACTCACACTGGGGGGTGCCTCTCAGAGGGATGGCGGTCGTGAGCATCTCGCCACGTCCCCTAAGTGCTGAAAAATCACTTGTTAGCCTTCCAAGATGAGTTCCCACTCTCACGCTGGCCTCCTCGCGGCAGGAGGTGGCTAGTGAAGGCCGCGTGGGGGGCTCGCAAGAGGCTAGGTCGCGGAGAGTGTGTGTGGGGTGGGGTTTGGGGGATTTCAGTAAGGGGTTGACCCGCCGGGGAAAGTCGTATGTCCCCGTCAGCAGAAAAGGGATCTCGGCAGTCGTGTGCCGTTTTCCTCCCTCAGGGACCCCGTCCTGGCGGGACCCCGCCTCCCAGTGCCGGGGGCGGTTGTGGGGAAACCCCTCGTCCGCCTCGCAGCCTGGCGCCGCCGCCTCGCCTAGCCTGCTCCAGCCCGCCGCCCACCAGCTTTCAGGCCCAGCATCTTCTGCGTAGGCCCAGCCCTCCCCAAGCCCGGCACGGAGAGGAAAACTATGGAGGTGGTTCCCGCCCGCAGGCGGGTGGAAAAGCCCACGGTGAATGCCTCGGGGTCTCCCCCATTGCTGCGGGAAAGGGAAAGGGAGGAGAAAATGAACTTCGCCCAGGAGAACTACCCGGATTCCCAACCTGGGGGAGGCCTTTAGATGGAAGGGAAGCCAGGGGGAAGCCTGGGCACTTCCCGGGGAATCCACTCGCCAAGGGAGGGTCATTCTGTCTGCACACATTGGTTACTATGACAATACAACTACAGCCTCCAGTTGCCTTGGCAGTTGCTTGTCCAATCCGATTGGTTTCTTTTCTCTTCATCCCTGGGCTCCACCCTATCCCTTCCAACAGCCTCCCTGCGTGCAGGGGGTGGGGCCACAGAAAAGAGGAGGGGGTCCTTAGCTTCACTCTAGGGCGTGAGGGCAGGCCAGAGACAAGGGACTGGCGGCCGGAACTGTAGGAGGAAGGGGCGTCGTTTCCGGTAGGGAAGAGTGGAGGAGTGGAAAAAGGGAAGAGAGAAATCGGGTGAAGTGCAAAGACGGGGGAAGACTTTGAGTGTAACTCCCGGTTGATTTGAGCTCGATGTTCCCGGTGAGGCTGGGGTTGCCCCCTTGCGCGGGAGAAGCTGGGTGGATTGGCCGGAAGCCGCCAATCGCCTCCAGTGGGCCGCTCAGCAGCCGCACAGGCGCCCCACCGCTAACTGATCCCAAGAGGGAGCGCTACAGAGAGACGGAAATCACCCGGAGGGACCGGCGCCGCTGAAATCTCGCGAGAGAGACCCCACTTCCTTCCTCTGGTTCTCCCTCCTCTTTCCCCCGCCCCTATCCCTTCTCCCTCCCCCTCCCCCCTCCCGGGTCGGAGTGTCCCTGAGCCCCACGGGCCGGAGAAGCAGCGAGAGCAGCTCTCCCCGCTCCCTCCCCCTCGCCTCACTCACCCCCAACCCCCGCCGAGCGAGGAGGAGCCGGAGGAGAGGAAGATGGCGGCGGCCGCCAGCACCCGCGGTGCCGTGGGGCCGCTCCGAGGAGCCTGAGAGACCCACAGAGGCTTCGCGGGAAGACGCGGCGGCGGAGGATGAGCCTGCAGAGCGCGCAGTATCTCCGGTGAGTGCTGAGGCCGGCCCGGTACGTAGCGGGGAGCGGGCCGAAGGTTGGGGCATGGAGTAACAGACACAGAGGTGGTACGTCCGGGGTGGCGGGGGAGTTGCTGTGTCCTCTCCTTCCCGGGCAGGGAGGCGGGGGCTGCGAGGATCAGCGGGAGGGGGCGGAGCAGGCACACACTTGGGTGCCTAGCCCCCGCGAGCAGGACTGAGTTCCAGCGGAGCCGGCTAGTCTCGGTGCGGAGAAGGAGGTTAGGGAAGCGTGAGAATGTGTGTGCGCGCGCGCCCCGGGTCGCGGGCTCTCTAGTGAGGGTTGCGGGGAGGCGGCGGCGACCCGGGGTGGAGGTGGGTGTGGAGGTGTCTGATCCCGGTGGCGGGGAAACGTGGTGTGTGGGATTGACTGGAGCGATGAATGGGGAGAAGACAAGGTGGAAGTCTGCACACCTGGGGTGTGTGTGGTGCCGGGGAGGGAGGACTAGAGGAGGTGGAGACCGCAAGAAGCTGGAGTTTGTTCTTCATTCTGGGGTTGGAAGTACTGAGGAATAATGTCATCTGTAGTTAGTTGGCGGAGTGCGGGTGGAGGGCATAAAGAAGGGAATGGGTGAGGAAGTGAGGAAAGAAGGAGGCACTACGGATGCGGTTGGGTTCCCCCGAAGAAACTGGGTTAGAATCAGTGCAGTCGGAAGATACCATTCTAAGAGTCGTGTGGATTCATTAAGAGTGGTGTAAGGAACTTGTATGTCGAGGTAGAGTGACGTATGGGTGCAGAGTGAGAGAGTATGTGATGTGTATCTGGGGAGGGTTAAGGGGGCGATTGACACACATTGTAGGAGGAAGAAGATGCAGACACATTGGAACCAAGTACATGGTGGCGAGAGCATATTGCACCAGCTATTGTGCAGCTAGGAAGGTTCCATGGATGCAGAATAAGAGCTTGGAGGTAGAGGTAAACGAGGGTCAAAATCTTGATGACAGAGAAAAATAAGATTGTCAGAGCCTGGGATTAATTGGGGAGTTGCCACTGCTTAGAAAAGGGGAAGATCCAGTAACGGGTCCTTTTTGTCTTTCAGTAGCAGAAATAAGAAGGGCAGGCTAATGGGAAAATGATTTTAAAAGTGGTTTCATACCTTGTGGAGGAGGAAATTGGACGGGGTAGAAGTCTGAAATGAGCAGAAAAGTCACTTTAGTTGTTTAGTGAAGTGAAAGTATTGATGTGTGAGTGGATCCCTGCATGTATGTTTCAAGAGAAGGTTTGTAGTTAGGTGATACATGAGGGTAGCTATTCTGCTTTTGAAAGTAGTAATCGTTTTATTAAGCAGTGTGTGTAGAGGAGGGAATGATGAGATCTTTCAAGTATGGTGGAATGCCTGAGTTTAATAACACACATCATGTATGCTCAATAACTGTACGGTGGGTAGTTGGAATGATACCTGTATATCGAAGCCCTTTTTCTCCTTTATTATCCCTTTGTTGTTTAACATATCAGATAAGCTTACTAAATACAACTGTGGCAAAGATGTATGATAGATGCTATAGAGGGGAGATATGGAAACTATCAGGACAGTCCTTAATTTTAAGGAATTTGCAGATTAGTATATATTAGGAAAGTAAAATATGGTAAAGATCATGAAAGATGCCAGTTTTATAAGAGTCCAAAGGCAGGAGATTACCTGAGCAATTGAGATGAATCAGGAAAAGTTTCCTTTGTTTATTTTCTCATTCATACACATGATTCATCAGTCATTTTGTTGATCACCTATATGGGAGGCATTATAATAACTTCTGAGAGTAGAAAAGTGAGAACTCCACCCTCCTCTTGCAGAGTTTACAGTTTGTTAGGCTTCAAGGAGAAAATGGCACTTAAAATGGACCTTAAGGATAAACAGTATTCTGAGAAATGTGTATTGAGAAAGAGGAATCCAAATGTAAGGAAACTGAGCAGAGATATATGGAAAGGAGGGTTGGGTGCTGGGGGAGGTATTCAGTCCAGTTAAACAAGAATGTAAGGTGATGCAGCTGGAAAAACTTAAGAGTTTCATAGCTTATTAAGTTTGACCCCTTCTTTTTACAGATGAAGAAAGTATAGCCCAAAGAAGTTAAAATTGTTGAGGATCATATAGTTGGTATGTGGAAGCTCTAACTCAAACGTAGGTCTTCTAACTCCAGATCACCTATACTGTGTGGCATCCATTCTTTCCACAGGTATGGCTTGAGAGCTTACTGTATTCTAGGCACTGAGGATTCAGTGGTGAACCAAAGAGTGAACATGGGAAAGTATTTTCTAATAGAAGGATGCAACAAATGAACATATGAACAGACAAATATGTTTACCAGGTGGTGATAAAGTACTAGGAAGAAAAATAAAGCAAGATAGGGATGTGCTGTTTTTTATAAACAAGGGTGGTCAGAGAAAGCCTATTTGATTAGGTGCCCATATTTGAGAGTATCTTGAATATTATGGTCTGTAGTTTATAGTTAAAATGGGTGGACAGTGGAGAATCTGAGATGATTTGTTTAGAAGGGAAATCACATGTTCATGCCTGTGTATTAGGAAGATGAATCTGTGTAGTGGGCAGTTAAGGGTTAGAAATAAGGTGGTAGCAGTGGGACTGGAAAGGTATAATGAAAAGCAGATTGGGAGAGTGGTGGTATTTTTTTTTTTTTTTGAGTGGTGGTATTTTTAATGGGAAGATCATTTGGCTTTGAGAGGCTTCTGTGTTAATGTATCTCATGTTTTTAAAGTTAGCATGGCAAGGAAGACTTATCCTTAGGTTGCGGAATCAGTAGTAGACTCCTTGAGATGAATTTAGTTCATTGAAGGAGGGAGAAAAGAATAAGAATGAACACAATGTTTAGCCTAAATTTTCCAGCTAAAGTTGAATAGGCAAAACTGAACAGGCATAGGACCTGGAATCACTTAAAAATTCCTGAGAGCCAGTCTTTTCTCAATCTTGTTCATCTATCCTAAGTAAATAAAGCAAGTCTTAGGGCTAATAGTAGTCTGGGGCTAATGGGAAGAGGTAATAAAGTAAGGCTTGCACCAGCCAGAATTTCCCTCTTTCTCTTCTTTAGATAATCATTCCATTTAAAGTAAAGTGCTGTCAGTAACTAGTGGTTACCAGTGGGGATGGAGTGGGGTGCAGTATAGGGGTGGAAGAGTGGGAGGTACAAACTATTGGATGTAAGACAGGCTCAAGGATGTATTGTACAACATGGGGAGTATAGCCAATATTTTGTAATTACTGTAAGTGGAAAGTAACCTTTAAAAATTGTATTAAAAATTAAAAAATAAAGTCTGCTGTGAGAGACTAGAGACTATGTTCAGGGAAGCATTATGTTCACTTTCTTTTCTTTGATACATATGGAACCATTGGTTTTTATAGACAACCCAGGGAGAATGCTGGGTATTGCTGAGTGAGAGTGGTTGGGGGTATAGCAGTTATTCTTTGTGACTTTCACTTTAGGAAGAGTTTTGTTGTCTACCTTTGTCAGTGGTGTACGACCATGACTGGGCAATTTTGACTACACAGCTACAGATCTTCCCTCCTGTAGATGAAAATTAGTTTTGTCTCAGCTGAATTAATTTCTTAGAGTAGATGAGCTGGGGTGTCTGGTGTTGAAATGGTGGGGTGGTAAGATGGCAGTTTCAAAAGAGTGAGAAATGAGGATGTGCAGTAAGAAGCATCAGTAAGACAAAGAAAGAGGGAATTCAACAGCAAGGGGATTGAATTTGTCTTGAGTTGTAGAAGTAGAACATAGACGAAAGGAGAGGAAACCTGTCCTCTGGGTGGGTGATGTTCTGGGCAAGAAAGGATGATGAAATATTTTTTGTTAGAAGGGGAGTGTCATTTTTTGAAATAGGAGACCCAATAAGACTCCTATCCAAATGATTGAGTTGAGAATACTTTCTTATATTTTATAAAAATAAGAAATGGTCTTAAATATGGGGCTTCTAGACTGTATAACATTGGAAATTTAATACTCGGATTGAAGAAAATTTCAGTGTTTTCTCTTTCGATTTATGATAAAATGGAAAGATTTGTAAAGACTTCGACATCTTTGTTGAGTAAAAGAATAGGGTGTATTGAATATAGTTCATTTGAGAAGGGTGGAAGAAGGGTGAGAATAGGCCATAGAGAAGATAGTAGGTGAGGTATAATTTCATGCTTTAAGAGAATAGCACTTGAAAGAATAGAAATGTGGAAATTAACATGTCAAAGTTGGAAAAATGGGTGGGGGAAGTGTTGAAGTACCATACAGGAAAGGTATCATTGAAGTTGTTTTGGAAGATGAGATCGTGGAATAATCATAGCCATAGGGAATACCAAACAGGTCAAATCTGATGGTACAAGGTGGCACCGGTGCCACTGAATGACATCTGCTGTGACTGTGGGAGGCAGCTGTTCATACTCCCCTCCCTCTTTCCTCCACTGTTCTCCTCTTTTTATCTTTAATTTCTTTTTATGCTGAAGGTTTTTCTGTGGGATCCACTTGAAGTTGATCCCTGGCGTTAGACCACTGACAGGAAAGGCCTACAAATTGTCTGTTTTGTTAGAAATTTTTTGCATGCTACCTCTATGGGTGGAGAGGTGCATTCCAGTTGCACATATCTTTGTCAGAAACTTTGATACCAGAAGTAGAAGTAATATAACATCCACAAGGTTGTTTTTCTGAGACAGCAGAAAAATGGCTGTCATTTAAATACTAATTAAAATATCCAGTATATTTTAATAAATATATAAAATATCCAGATAAAATTTGTCACTGTAAATCTTGAGACAGAGAGAGGTAAAGGGAGGGGCTGAGACTGGATAAATTAACAAGCAGAGTCTTATTCTAGCCTGGGGAGGCGAACAAGGTCATGGGATCATTTGGGAGAAATAAATATACTAAATAGGGTAGGCTCCAGGTTCTGGAAGAATCTGGTAATGCTGGACTGGATATTCACTGTTGCAAGAAGCTTCAAGAAGTCCTATAGCACACACTGATATTAATTCACATGGTTGAGAAGTCACTCCCTGACCCATCCAGCCCCCTCCCACTCCCATGCCCAGGATTTAAAATAGCTTTGGTTCCAGAAAATCAGCCAAACATGGCCGATTTACCAAACATGGGAAAATTGTTTGAAAAAAAAATGACCCTCTCTTGAGGCTTTATAAGTCTATTTTTTGTTATAATAATGTTAATAGCATTTTACCTGCTTGGATATTAACAGGGTAAATTATTTTAGCAGTTAATTTCTGCCTCTCTTGTGGTTTCGGTTGGATTCAAAATGTATACTTCCTGTCCTAGCCTGTGTTCCGTTGCTTTCTAACAGCTGCTATGTTTTACCTTCATGGTAGATGAAGCATTCGCTGAGTTTTTGTTTTGTTTTCTAAGATATGTTATAATAAGATATGGACCCACTAGTGTAGCAAGTTTGTCATGAGGCAGTTTTGGGTTGGAGGGGAGTTCAGACTTGAAAAGGGATAGTTTTATGGTGGAGAAATACCATTTGCAACCTCCAACTACATCTCTAAACGTGGCTAGCCTTTCAGATTTTTGTTATTGGTGGCATGCATGAGTACCTGAAAGTTTAGGTGGGTTTAACTGATTGATCTTTTTCAGAGAATAGACTATTAAGCTGATATCTTTTGGATAGTGGATTGTTCATCTGTAGGTGGGTATTTTGGCAGATGGTCATCACATATTGCCATTTAAGTTTTGTAATCAAGCTATATTTTAATTTAGTTGCTGAATTGTTGTGGATAGACTTAACAGTGATCTAGGAGGTTACATATAACTAAGAAGGGCTAATCAACAGTTACAGAAAAATACAGGGATGGCATTTTGGCAAACATGTCACATGGTAAGTGAGAACTTGTAACCAACTCCTTTCTTGTTAACATGTAAGTGGAGCTGCTTAGGCAGGTTGTTTTCACCTTCCCTGAGACCCAGTTTTTAAGTCAGTGGAAAGAGTAGGTGACTACGTTAAGAAAACTTTAGGAATCTCAGGTAGACTAGGTAACAGTGTTGTTCAGGGTTTGTGCTAGATAATTCCTTGTTGCAGGGTGCAATCCTGTGCATCGCAGGATGTTTAACAGCATCCCTGGCCTAGATGCTGTATCACTAGATGCTGTATCATTCTCCCCAATTTGTGACAACCAAAAATGTTTCCACACGTTGCCAGAAGTTCCCTGTGGGTGCAGATTCACTTAGATTCATGTTTTTTTCTTCTCCTTAAAGCCACAGATTATTTCTAAGGCTTCTCTTAGCAGTTTTCTCTTAGGTAGTAATAGGCTAGTTACTATGTTTAGACTTCACCCATAGAAACTTGTACAAGTTTAAAATATATTTTTTTAAAAGTTGTGTTTTATTTTACTTGCAGTTATTGAACACTTACTATGTGCAGAGCACAATTATAGGGGCTTTGCCTATGGGAAACTCAAAGATACTAGAGAAAGACATTTAAGTAACTGTAATAGTGGATGAACTGGTAAGTGCTATGATAGAGAAACAGGTACTGTGTAAGTTTAGGGAAAAAGAACTTTATTCCAATGGAGTTGGGGTGAGGAAGTTATCTTGGAGGAGGTGAGATTTTATCTGGGTTTTGAAATATGGATGGTACTTTTAAAAAGTGGATTATTGGGTAAATTGACATTTCAGGCATCTCATGGCTCCTTTATTCCAAATACGTTTTAAAAAAATTTATTCATTCCCATTTAATATATGACATTAGAATTTTGGCCAGGCCTTTCTAAGTTTTTCTTGCATAAGATTGGTTATGGACAGAGAACTAGAGATATGTGAAGTGGTAGTTCCTGAAGACTTGATGGCTGGTATAGTTCTCAAAAAGGGAAAAACAGTTTGGCTAGTAGAGTCCTGCAGAATGGCTTTCTTTACCTCTGCTCTTGCTTATATATTATTCCTCCAGAACCTTATTTCACATGTGCTGTCTCTCTTCTTTTAGTCTTTTTAATTATCCCCTTTACTAGTCTTCTCTTTTGTGGACTAATATCAGCCTTCTGTTAAAAATTCTTTCCTGTTCCCGTTTTCCTTTTAAGCTCTGTCCTTCCTTACCTTTCCTTTATGGCTAAGAATTTCAAGTGTGCCCTGTACTGTGTTTTCCCTTTTTTTTTTTGCGGTACGCGGGCCTGTCACTGTTGTGGCCTCTCCCGTTGCGGAGCACAGGCTCCGGACACGCAGCCTCAGCGGCCATGGCTCACAGGCCCAGCCTCTCCGCAGCATGTGGGATCTTCCCAGAACAGAGCACGAACCCGTGTCCCCTGCATCGGCAGGCGGACTCTCAACCACTAGCGCCACCAGGGAAGCCCTGTTTTTCCTTTTATTTACCATCTTCTTTTCCTTAGTCCCTTGTAATCCAGCTATTTTTCCTTAGCATTTTATTGGAATTAACCTTTCCAAAGATGCCAAAGACCTAATGGCCAAATTCATCCATTGATTGTTTTCCTCTCTCTCATACACAGACTTTTGCTCTCCTTTCTCTCAGTCTTTCTGTGTCCCTCTCATATCTATCCATCCATCCCATCAGTAAACATTCAGTTTGCACCAAGATATATCCCAGGTCCCTGGAGTTGAAATGAGAATATACTCTCAAGTAGTTTTACCAGGCCTATAAGTAAGTACATAATTACCACATAGTTCATAGCTGCTATGATGTACGCACAGCAGCCGTACAGGAACTTCGTGAGCTCTGTTGTTTTTAGCACTGAGATTCTGATTCTTATTTTATCTTACTTTCCTGGTCCACCTCACCCCACTTATGGCAAAAAGAAAAGCATGGCCATATTCCTCTCTTTTCTTTTAACATTTTTTTTCCTCAGAAATCACGGTACTTTGCTGTCACCCCATCATCATTGTTTAAAATCTATCAGGCACCTACTTAGTATAAATCATTGTGCTAAGTCCTGCAGAGACAAATTGATAAAAGGTATCATGCCTGCCATTCAGAGAGTTTATAAACTATTTAGTGAAATAGGCATAAGCATAGGATCATACATAACAAAAGTGCAATTGAGTATAGTGAGTATAGTGGTTTAGAGCAGAGGTCCCCATCCCCTGGACCACAGACCGCCATCAGCCCGTGGCCTGTTAGGAACCGGCTGCACCTCAGGAGGTGAGTGGCTGGCGAGCAAGCTAGCAAAGCTTCACCTGTATTTACAGCCACTCCTCATCACTTTCATTACCACCTGAGCTCTGCCTCCTGTCAGCATTATGGTGAGTTGTGTAATTATTATATATTACAACGTAATAATAATAGAAATAAAGTGCACAGTAAATGTAATGCACTTGAATCATCCTGAAACCATCCCCCGCCACCCCGCAATCAGTGGAAAAATTGCCTTCCATAAAACCGGTCCCTGGTGCTAAAAAGGTTGGGGACCAGTGGTTTAGAGCATGGTCTCTGGGGCAGAACTGCCTGGATCCAAAGCACAGCTCTAACACTTACTAGCTGTATTACCTTGAGCAAGCTGCTTAAGTTTTCTGTACCTCAGTTTCCACATCTGAAAAGTGAGGGTAGTAGTAGCATCTATCCCTTAGAGTTATAAAGGTCAAGTGAGTTAACATGTAAAGTGCTTGGGATAGTTCTGGCATATAGTAAGCATGTAAGTTTTAGCTATGTGTCAATATAATGCCTGGAATTTAGCCACTGGCACTGACTAATTGATAATTTTGCACCTCTGCCTTTTGGACATTCCTAATTTTAGAAGTCTTTGTCACAGCAAAGTCAGCACTCTTAAAGGTAAACTCTTAATCCTTACCCTTCTTTTCTCCCCTATCCCTCATGTTTTCTCATTTTCCTCATTGGTGCTGCCACTCCCCATCCTCCCATTCAGGTTTAAAACCTTGCAGTCATCTTTGAGTTCTCCCAGTTTTACCTCACCCTCTTCCACACATACACCACTTTGGAAATGCTGCCTTCCTGTTGTCTGTTCTTTTTCATTTCCAGCACTGTCAATTTATATATATAACTGTTGAAATAGTATTCACCTTGTACCTTGCCTGCAGTTCTTGGAAGTAGCAAGAAGAAAGCATTGACTTTGGGTTTTTAAACACTACCCACTACTTTCTCTGTTTTTGAACTAACAACATCTCTGGGTCTTGATTTCTTTATCCTTTTTTTTTTGCGGTACGCGGGCCTCTCACTGTTGTGACCTCTCCCGTTGCGGAGCACAGGCTCCGGACGCACAGGCTCAGTGGCCATGGCTCACGGGCCCAGCCGCTCCACGGCACGTGGGATCTTCCCAGACCGGGGCATGAACCTGCGTCCCCTGCATCGGCAGGCGGACTCTCAACCACTGCGCCACCAGGGAAGCCCATGATTTCTTTATCTTTAAATTGAACATTGATCTCATAAAATTGTGGTCAGCCTTTAAAAAAAAAGTTCACATATGTTTACTAAATTCCGGTTCTCCTTCAGACTCCACCACCTGTCCGCCCCCACACCCCCCGCCAATTAATTTTGCATTGCTTCTGTTTACAAGCATTTGTATGTGGCTTTCCCTCACTTCAGCTCCTTAGTTTGGCATTCTTGGCTTTCCATAAAACGACCCTCATCTATCTCTGTCACATGATATCTCCTTACCTCTTAAAAAGAGTCAACTGCCTTAGCTAGAGTAACCTACTCATTGTCTTCTAAACATGGTTTATCCACTCCTGCTTTAATCTGTCTTCCAAGGCCATTTCCCCTGCAGGAGGTACTATCCTCCACTCTCTTAAGTTTCACCTTCTGTGTGAAAATTTCATGTCCACCCGGGTGATTTCTGCAGTCATTGACTTTCTGTAGCATTTCCTGTCTCTCAGTCATTTGGTACTTATAATTTCTTAAATTTGTAGTGACCTCTTTTTTTTTTTTTTTTTTTTTGG
>NW_006775688.1:891653-904179 GCF_000442215.2 Lipotes vexillifer
CCCCTGCATCGGCAGGCGGACTCTCAACCACTGCGCCACCAGGGAAGCCCTGACCTCTTTTTTTTATATAAATGAATTATCTCTGCAGTTAGACTGAGTATGATAGAGATCATGTCTCAGCAATTTTTAAATGCATAATGTACATAATGGGTGTTGAATAGAGTTTTTATGCTTTGTTTCATTTTTGCAAAACATTTATGGAATACTTACGAATGCCAGTGCTAGGCTCTAAGAATATAAAGGCAAATGAACTGATTTTTGTTTCTTAGGCTAGTGGTCTCCTGAGGGAGATGGATGTTGCACAGATATTTCAATATACAGTTGGCCGTCTATATCTGTGGGTTCCACATTCGTGGATACAACCAACTGCGGATGGAAAATATTGGGGAAAAATATTTTCAGAAAGTTCAAAAAGCCAAACTTGAAGTTGCCAAGTGCAGGCAACTGTGTACGTAGCATTTACATTGTATTTACAGCTATTTACATAGCATTTACATTGGATTAGGTATTATAAGTAATCTAAAGATGCTTTAAAGTATACAGGAGGATGGGGAGGATGTACAAAGGCTCTATGCAAGTACTATACCATTTTATATAAGGGACTTGAGCATTTGGGGATCAATCCCCTGCTGATACCAAGGGGCAGCTGTAATGTGGTAAATACCAAGGTAAATGTTTTCAAGGGATGCCATGCGTATATTGAGGGAAGTGGAACTTTTACTGCCTGGGAGTTCAGAGATAGCTTCTGGAGTTGAACTCATGACCTCAGTCTTACAGGATGAGTAGGATTAGTCAGATAAAGAAAGAAGAGAAGCTCTAGCGGCAGCATCCGACGGCAGGATGTCTCACAGGAAGTTCTCCGCTCCCAGGCATGGGTCCCTGGGCTTTCTGCCTCGGAAGCGCAGCAGCTGGCACCACGGGAAGGTGAAGAGCTTCCCCAAGGATGACTCTTCCAAGCCCGTGCACCTCACAGCCTTCCTTGGCTACAAGGCTGGCATGACCCACATTGTGAGGGAGGTCAATAGGCCAGGGTCCAAGGTGAACAAGAAGGAAGTTGTGGAGGCTGTGACCATCGTGGAGACACCACTCATGGTCATTGTGGGCTACATGGAAACACCTCGAGGCCTCCGGACCCTTAAGACCATCTTTGCTGAGCATATCAGTGATGTGCTCTATAAGAACTGGCATAAATCTAAGAAGAAGGCCTTCACCAAATACTGCAAGAAGTGGCAGGATGTAGATGGCAAGAAGCAGCTGGAGAGGGACTTCAGCAGCATGAAGGAGTACTGCCAGGCCACCCGTGTCGTTGCCCACACCCACGTGCGCCTGCTTCCTCTACGCCAGAAGAAGGCCCGCCTCATGGAGATCCAGGTGAACGGAGGCCCTGAGGCCGAAAAACTGGACGGGCCCGAGAGAGGCTAGAGCAGCAGGTCCCTGTGAACCAAATGTTTGGGCAGGATGCGATGATTGATGTCATTGGGGTGACCAAGGGCAAAGGCTGCAAAGGGGTCACCAGCCGTTGGCACACCAAGAAGCTGCCCCGTAAGACCCACTGAGGGCTGCGCAAGGTTGCCTGTATTGGGGCGTGGCATCCTGCAGGGATGGCCTTCTCTGTGGCTCAGGCCGGGATCAACAAGAAGATCTACAAGATTGGCCAGGGCTACCTCATCAAGGATGGCAAACTGATCAAGAACAATGCCTTTACTGATTACGATCTGTCTGACAAGAGCATCAACCCTCTGGGTGGCTTTGTCCACTACGGTGAAGTGACCAGTGACTTTGTTATGCACAAAGGCTGCGTGGTGGGAACCAAGAAGCAAGTGCTCACCCTTGGCAGGTCCTTGCTGGTGCAGACCAAACAGCGGGCCCTGGAGAAGATTGACCTTAAGTTTATTGGCACCACCTCCAAATTTGGCCATGGCTGCTTCCAGACTGTGGAGGAGAAGAAAGTGTTCGTGGGACCACTTAAGAAGGACCGAATTGCAAAGGAAGAAGGGGCCTAATGTCAGAACAGATGATACAGCTGGTAGAATCTCAATAAAGTTATTTTCCAGTGGGGGAAAAAAAAGAAGGGGAGAATGTAGCAGGCAGAATGAGTAAATGCTTGGGGACTGTGTGTTGGAGGAACTCTAAATCTCATTCTGCATTTCCTTTGGGAGTCTAAGGTTCTCTTTCAATAAACCTTTCATTAGTCTTACGGGAATAATTTATACTTAAATGGCTGATGTTTGTTGTATATATTTCTACTAGAATATGAAGAGATGAGAAATTTATGTAATGCCTCTAGTATTTCCTTTAAGATACATAAATATTTAAATTTCCTTTCCACGTTTTTGACAGTAGCCTCATCTTAGGCAAAAATTAGTTATTTGGAACATTATTAAATTATTATGGGGGGAGTTTTAGTGAATACATGAATATTCTGAAAATAACTGAGTTTATAGACTTATAGAATCCCTCACCTGTTGAGATCAAACATGGAAGGTGGAGGTGCCGAAAGGAGTTCTGTAGCATTGGGGGATGAGATCAGAACATTAAGTGAAGTCTCTTTGGATTTAACTTTTTCAAATCTGTCATAAAGAAAAAAAACCGTTGTAGACCCTTTTTGATCATTACCATTTTGTTCCCACAGTTCTTGATGGCATTTTCCCTTCTGTAGTGTCTGTCTTAAGTGAGAAGCATGATTCTGAAATCTGTTATGTTTAAAGAATTGCTGTATTGATGCATTAATATCCTCAGTCTATTTCCAAAAACTCCATGGGTTCACTGACCATATATGTTGAATCCTTTTTCCATCCCTCCTCTTCCCAAAGCCCTACTATTTCAGTGCTATGTTAGTTGGAATATAGTATATTAGAATGTGTTTTACTAACACTGCCTCTTAGAAAGGTCATGAATTATTATTTAGTTCTTCACCAGACAACAACTAACCAAATTTTCTTTGAGATACTGTGTGGTGATGAGATATAAGATAATCAGAGTAAAACGGAATTGAAAGATGGCATTCAAAGAAAAGATGAGTTAGAGGTATACTTACTTGAAAATTTTTTTTATTGCTGGTGGGAAAAGATAAAAAGCATAGTGCTAAGAGAACCACCATAGGATGAATTTGGATATAAAAAGTGTCTTAGGGCATCTGCAAAATTTTGTACTTCTGCACACATACACAGTTTGTGTAGATATTTTAAAGTGAAAATTTTGTGTTTTAATATCTAAAATACATATTTCTCAAATTCTGCTTAGTTTAGGGAATTCCCTGGCGGTCCAGTGGTTAGGACTCTGTGCTCTCACTGCCGAGGGCCTGGGTTCAATCCCTGCTCAGGGAACTAAGATCCCACAAGCCACACAGCATGCCCCCCCACCAAAAAAAAGAAAATTCTGCTTAGTTTAGATAACTGAAATAATAATATTATTTGTCTAAAATAATCATTAGTTTCGCTTTGCTTTTCCATGAAAAAAGGACAGAATATTAAGAAGCACAACTCAAAGGTTAAGGCATATTGGTCATAGATTCTGAAAACGTTAACATGTTAGTCACTTGCTAATTAAAAATATGTTAATTAATTTAAAAAAAAAGAAAAAAATATGTCAATTAAGTTGTCTGTAAACCAATACAGGGTTTTTTTTGGCTTCCTATGAAAACAACATAGTGTAGTGAGTTGAATGAGCAAAGCCTTTGAATTAAGATTGGCCTAATTTGTATTTAGGTTGTCCTGAGTTCAGATCCCAGCTCTGCTGTGTGACCTTAAACCTCTCTAGTTTTAGCTCTTTGCTCTGTATTTTCCTGTCTATAAAATGACAATGATAGGAGTATTGGGAGAATTACATGGGAAGATGTATATATAAAACCCACCATAGTTCTAGGTGGGTAAAGAGCCTAATTTATGCATTGTTTTCATTTTCTGCATTTCTGAATATGAATATATACCTTAAAACTTTTAGTCTTTGAGTTGGTTGGCAGCAGTTGTGCCTTAAATGGGTATAAGGTAGTTGACAGGTCTTAACTGTGAAGTAGGCTGTTTTATTCCTCAAGAGTATCATCTCACATTTTACTAGTGCTTTATACTTTTCAGAATGCTTTTATATAATTGTCTTCTTAAGTTCTTCTATCCAATAACCTTACATAACTGGATTGGCATTTTGTAGAGAAGGAAAATGAGTACCTCATTAGTGGCAGAGTTGGCATTGGCCTTAATCTGCTCCCTCCTTGTCCACTGTACACACTTGGGCAGTGCTTTTAAAAATGAAAAATTTTCGCTTTTGGTATCTGTTTGCCATTGATGCTGTCAAGTGGTATAATATATATATAATTTAGATGATTCACAATTAGTGTTTGCAGATTCATATATTAGAAAACATATTTCTTAAAAATTACTTTAGTTTTTAAAAATTTCACGTGTAATATAGATCTGGTTCTTGCCACTTCTGCATCCAGGAAAGTAATACATACTTGTTTTAAACAAAACAAAACCCAGAAAATTTTAAGAGTGATCATATAACAGTGAAAGAGAGTGCTAATTATTGCTGGGACATCAGGCATAAATCTGGACTGTTCCAGGCACGTAGGAATTTATAGTCACCCTGCCATCCAGGGTTGTGTAGCCTTTCAGTTATTTTTTTATATGTATATTAGCATTCACATACTTGTATAAACATATGTATGTATATAGTTTTAACAACTGGGATTGTTCTCATTTATATAGTTTGTAATCTTTCTTTTGTCACTTGACATTTTATCAAAGATATGTTCATAATTATATATCTAAAGCATCATTGGAAACGTCAGCATGCTGAAAATTACAGGAGTACTGTAATTTTCTAAACTGAATTCCTAACGATGAAAATGTGTGTTGTTTCCAATACTTTATTATTATTAAAAAATGCTGTAATGAACATCCTGGTATACACATATTCTTGTGCATGCTTATTTGAATGACAAGATATGCACATTTCAAAATATTTTGTTAAGCATGGTAGGCAGAATAACGCGCCTCCCACAAGACGTCTACATCCTGATCCCCAGAACTTATGAATATATTATGTTACATGGCAAGGGGAAAGAAATTAAGGTTGCTAATCAGCTGACTTTAAAATAAAGAGATTATCATGGATTTTTTGGTGGGCCCAGTGTAATCACAAGAATCCTTTAACTGTGGAAGAAGGAGGCAGAAGAATCAGAACCAGAGAGACTTGACTTCCCTGGTGGCACAGTGGTTAAGAATCTGCCTGCCAATACAGGGGACACGGGTTCAAGCCCTGGTCCGGGAAGATCCCACATGCCGCGGAGCAACTAAGCCTGTGTGCCACAACTACTGAGCTTGTGCTCTAGAGCCTGAGAGCCATGACTGCTGAGCACACGTGCCACAGCTACTGAAGCCCACGCACCTAGAGCCCGTGCTCCACAACAAGGGAAGCCACCGCAGTGAGAAGCACCCGCACCGCAACGAAGAGTAGCCCCTGCTCGCCTCAGCTAGAGAAAGCCCGCGTGCAGCAACGAAGACCCAAAGCAGCCAAAAAATAAGTAAATAAATAAATTGAAAAGAAAAGAACCACAGAGGATAACATCCTGTTGGAATGGAAGCGGGTCACAAGCCAAAGAGTGCAGGTAGTCTCAAGAACAAGGAAAACGCAAAAACTAGGTTTCTTCCCTAGAGCCTCCAGATAGCAGCACAGCCATGGTGATACCTTGATTTTTACTGAGACTCACTCAGGCTTCTGACTTTCAGACCTGTAAGAGAATAAAATTTGTGGTGTTTTAAGCCACTAAATTAGTGGTAATCTGTTACAGCAGCAATGGGGAAATAATGCCTTGTAGATGTTGCCAGAAGGTTTGTACTGTTTATTCTGGCCCTAGCAGTGTTTGAAAAGTACCTGTTTCTGTACATCCTCACCAGTACTGAAGGTCTCATGATCTCACCTTTTTTTTTGAAGCAGATTCCTTTATGTCTTTACTTGTATTACACACAGACAAGTCTATCCAATACTCTAGCATTTCCCAGAGTGTATTCCGCTGAACACGGGAAATTCATATATGTTAGGGTTCTCAATATATCCAAGGCAAAATAAATTTCAAAATACAGGGTTAAACTGGATTCTTTATTTAAGACTTCTCATAGCTTGTAACATGCTAATGTGTATTATGAACCTCCAAGAGGGAGACAGAGGTTGGTGTTTCCAAAGCTATGTCACAGCTCATAGAACTGACGTTTTCTTAGAACACTCTTTAAAATGCAGCTCTCCTTTTTCTGTTCTTTTCTCTCTTAATCTTTCTCTTTAATATATTAACCTTTATGTATGTCCATATTATATCTTAGACTTGATTCTTCAGAATTCTTCTACCTCTAAAGTCTTACATTCAGCCATTCCATTTTGACCACAGCCTGATCTGCATTAATCCAGCTGCTTCTCTGTTCAGGACTTCCAGTGTAGATTCCAAATTTTTCGCTATTAGTCACTTCCTGCTTTTTTCTTTTCTTCCTCCTCCTGTTTTTGCTCTTCTGCCCATTTTTTGGTATATTACTTTACCTGTCTTACCAGTATCCTCAGTCCTCTTGTCCTCCCAGCTTACTTGTCTAGGAAAATCTGCTCTGAATGATTCTGAAAATATGCTTCTTTGGGTATTATGGATAGCCTCACTGGAGAAAAAATCTTACAGACTGGCCAGTTGTTTAAATGCAGTCTTCCACTTCAATATCTATTAGTGGATTTTCCCCCCAGTTTTGCCCATTTCCTTACAATAGTTAAACTTTTGCTGTTTTCTTGAAGTTTTACTCTCTTAGCAAATGGTCTTTATTTGAACATAAAAATAAAAACCTTTTGGTGGGACTGATCTGCTTCCTGTTCCTTCCTCTACTAGTCCTTTCCTCTGTCGCTCTTAGAAAGGAAAAGGTTCTCATCTTCCTTATTAAGGTGGTTTTCTTTGTTTTTGCTCTGGATCTCATAGACTTTTTTTTTTTTTTACTTTTGGCTGCGTTGGGTCTTCATCTCTGAGCACGGGCTTTCTTTAGTTGCGGCGAGCTGGGGCTACTCTTTGTTGCGTGTGTGGGCTTCTTATTGCGTGTGTGGGCTTCTTATTGTGGTCTTGCTGTGGAGCATGGGCTGTAAGTGTGTGGGCTTTGGTAGTTGTGGCTCACAGGCTCTAGAGCGCAGGCTCAGTAGTTGTGGAGCATGGGCTTAGTTGCTCCACTGGCATGTGGGATCTTCCCACACCAGCGCTCGAACCCGTGTCCCCTGAATTGGCAGGTGGATTCTTAACCACTGCGCCACCAGGGAAGCCCATAGACTTTTTTTATATTCAACCTTTTCCCTCCTTAATTGGAGCTTTGTCATAAACATTTGAGCAAGCTTCCCTTAACCTGTCCTTCCCTAGCATTTGTTCTATATTTATCTTCCCCATTTATCACCTTATAAACATGGTCTATACTGACTCCCTCAACCCATTGTTCTCTGGTTTCTACCCCTACCTTTCCACTGAAACTATACTTGGTCAGGTCACCAAAGGCTTCTGTTTTTAACTCCAAAGACTCTTTTTTTAATTGAGGACAGGGACTGTTTTGCTAACACTTGTATCCCTAAGGCCTCCGCAGTGCCTGATACATAGTGGAATCTTTGCATATATTTGATGAATATTCATTCAAAGCATGTATGAATGTATTTCAGTTTACTAATGTCTGTTATGAGTCTTTGCTCTGGCCTTGTTTATGTCTTCATGTGTTTCCTTGGTTTGTTTTGTTTTGTTTTCTAACTCTATTTGAATTTGGTACTTTTTCTATTTGTCTTTTTCTTGTTATGTTCAGGATAATTCTTATATCGAAAGCTGTTATCTCTCATGGGATTTACCTTGTCAATGTGTTACTTTGCTTTCAAAAGTGGAGCTATATCAGAAAGTTTAGCCTGATACTCCAAATAGGAGCATTAGCCAAGCACAGCACTTAAAGGTATAGTGATTTAAGAGTAAGGCCTTTACTCTCTGGCAGCCCTGAGTTTGAAAACTGGGTGTATGATCTTAGGTAAGTTATCTAACCTTTTGATTCCAGTTTCCTCAGTGTTAGAATGGAAATAATATGTTTCCTAGGGTTTCAGAAGGAATAAATTAGATAACAGAGTAAAAGTTCTTAGCGTGGTGCCTTATACCTGGTTAAAAAAAGAAGCAGTAGGACTTCCCTGGTGGCGCACCGGTTAAGAATCCGCCTGCCACTGCAGGGGACACAGGTTCGAGCCCTGGACCAGGAAGATCCCACATGCTGCGGAGCAGCTAAGCCCGTGCACCACAACTAGTGAGCCTGCACTCTAGAGCCCGCGAGCCCCAACTGCTGAGCCTATGTGCCACAACTACTGAAGCCCACATGCCTAGAGCCCATGCTCTGCAACAAGAGAAGCCACCACAAGGAGCAGCTTGCACACCGCAATGAAGAGTAGCCCCTGCTCGCCGCAACTAGAGGAAGCCTGTGCGCAGCAACAAAGACCCAACGCAGCCAAAAATTAAATAAATAAATAAATAAATAAATAAATTTAAAAAAAACAAGAAAAAAGTTACATTTACTTACATGTTTATTATTTCTGACACTCCTCATCTCTTTGTGTAGTTCCAGGTTTCCATCTGGTACCATTTTCTAACAGCCTCAAGAGCTTGTTTTTAATATTTCTTATGGTATTGATCTATTGGCATCAAATTTTCTCAGCTTTTGTGTTTCTAAAAATGTCTGTTTCACCTTCAGTTTTAAAGGATATTTTTGCTGGATATAAAATTATAGATTGATAGGATTTTGGGTTTGTTCTTTTTTTTTCTTTCACTAGTTTAAAGATATTATTCCATTATCTTCTGGCTTGCATTTTTTCTGATGAGAATTTTGCCATTATTCTTATCTTTATTTTTTTCTCTGCCTGCTCTTAAGATTTTCTCTTTATCATTGCTTTTCAGCCATTTGATTACAGTGCCTTTGTATGGTTTTCTTTTGTGCCCAAATGCTCAAAGTTTATTGAGCTTCTTAGATATCTGGGTTTATAACTTTCATCAGATTTGGAAAATATTCCGTCATTATCTTTTCAGATATTTTTTTGTGTAATTGATATGAGCCAGATATGATATAAACTCTTAATTTCTTTGGATCTGTTGCCTAAGTGAGCTGGTAATTTGATTTTGTTAATATGCTATAGAATTGTATGTTATTTACTGTACATTTTGCAACTAAAGAGGTTTTTGGTTTTTCTTTTTTCTTCTTGTTTAGCAAAGAAGAACTTAAAAAGTGGGTTTTGAGTGATGTTGGAATCACAGTGAGGCTAGGCTATATCTTTCCTTTGGGGAGCAGTGTGGGAGAGTATAATAAAATTTGTTTGATGTTTATTTTAGATGGTATCTAAGAAAGTTGTATAGCATGAAGATTTGTCCACAAAGATATCACCTCCCCTTTTTTACCATGTATTCAGGAACTCTTTTTATGAATAGCTTTTGCCCTAAGCTGCAGTGCAAATTATTTGTAGTGATGACTTAGGGTCACTCCAAGGAATGTTATGCTGTTGCCATTGAAGTCTGTGTATGTTTATTTTTCCTATATAATTTATGTAAGAAAATATAGTAAACCTGTGTTGTCAATTGTCTTATTAATCAAAAATTTCTAGAAATTAGGATTTTTGTTTTGCATTGTGACGAGGAGGAAGAGAGTGGGAAGAAGAACTAGAGAGACCTCTGGCACAGAATGTATACCAGAGGCTAAAACCAGTAAGATTTCCTGGAGAAGAGTTTTTCAGGTTTAAGGAGAAGGGGAGTATGGTGGGTCTTATGCTTTTAAATAGGCAAACTCTGAATAAAATCATAAGCAATAAAATAGTCACAATTTAGTGGGGGTTTTTTTTTGGCTGCATTGGGTCTTCATTGTTGCACATGGGCTTTCTCTAGTTGCGCTACCCTTTGTTGCCTTGTGGGGGCTACCCTTTGTTGCAGTGCACAGGCTTCTCATTGCAGTGGCTTCTCTTGTTGCAGAGTATGGGCTCTAGACGCACGGGCTTCAGTGGTTGTGATGCACAGGCTCAGTAGCTGTGGCTCGTGGGCTCTAGAGTGCAGGCTCAGTAGTTGTGGCACACGGGCTTAGTTGCTTCGCAGCATGTGGGATCTTCCCAGACCAGGGATCAAACCCGTGTCCCTACATTGGCAGGTGAATTCTTAACCACTGCACCACCAGGGAAGTTCCACAGTTTAGTTTTGAACATGTGAATTGTTGAAGATTGAGGTCTGTATTGCATCATGGAATAATGAATAAACGAAGTTTAGGTTCTGGAATTCTGATACACCTGGATTTGAACCCCACTATCTTTGTGATTTGGGGCAAATTTCCTAAAATCTCTGAGCCTTTGTTTCTTTATTTATTTATAAAATTGGAAAAATAGTAGTTACCTCAGGTTGCTATGAAAATTAAATCGATAATGGTTTATGTAATCCACTTGTCGTTTACCTAGGTCCCCAGTGATTATTAGTTTTCTTTATATATTCACTTTAAATTTTTTTCTTTCATTCAGGGACCTTTTTACCTTTTAAACATTTATAATATTTAAAGAAACCCCTATGGCATTCATGAGACTATACTAATGAGCTTGGGTTTTGTCATGAGGTATTTTCTCCTAGTCTTTTTCACTGAAGTACAACTAAAGTCACATGCTTTGGAAGTACGGAGCCAAAGTCCACATAGACCTCCTGCATGTTTGAAATTTCTCTTAAGACTGGTGTTTCATTGTTAAAAATTATGAATAACTTTGTCTTCTAGAATTGATTAACATGCATTCTTAGCTTCAGTATCCTAATTTTAGAATGAAGATAATAATAACATTTACATCTTAGGATTCTTGGGAAGAGTAATAATACCTATAATGATAATAATGACAATAATAGCTAACAGTTTTGAGGGCTTATTTAACAAGAAACAATCCTAGGTGTTTTATTTCTGTTACCTCATTTAATCCTCAAAACATCTCAATGAAGAAGGTACTTTTATTATCTCCTTTTTACTCCTGACAAAACTGGGGCATAGAGAAGCAGTTTTCCTAAGGTTATACAGCTAATAAGTGACAGAGCATAGTTAGAACCCAGGCAGTCTGAATATAAGGTACTTAACTACTACATTTTATGTTCCCATTCTGTGAGATCAGGTGTATAGAACATTTAGCATAGAATCTGCTACATAATAATTTTAAATGTAAGCAGTTATCAGTATTCAATAATAATTAATTTATTTTGTCCAAATCTTTGAGTTAACTTGATGTCTCTAAGAAATTGTGCTGTGTCTTTCCTGTGGCTTGAGTTATTCCTGGCATGCCGTTGAGTGCAGCATGATACCCAAGCCCATGCCTTTAACCACTACTTTCTACTGCTTCCTCTTTCCTTGTTGGTCTGTGTCCACATTAGAATTTAAATCTGGTAGGAACTATAATCTGTTTTGTTTATCATTGTATACTTCGTCCTTAACACTGTATCTAGTACATAGAAATGACCAAATCATTGTTCAGTGAGTGAATGAAGATCTAAAACCTGCCGTTTTCAGCTGGTCTTAGAATGTAAGCATTATTTATACCATCTATAATTGTGGTTTAATTACTTTACATGTTTTTCCTTCCATAAGCAGTCCAGTTTGGACCAACCATCTGCTCCTGTGTTCTACAGGGCACTCTCACCTTGGTGCTGCAAGAGCCCTGCTGGGTAACTGGTTTCTGTCTTATAGAGATCGCTCAGCTTTCAGGCAGGGAGGGAGATTAGGATAACACTTTGATCCCAAACTAGAATTTTAGAAATATACAAAATAGAATTTTAAAATGTGTATTCTAAAGAAACTAAATATAAAAAGGAAAAAAAGCTTTGATATTTTCCCTTTGCCTTTGACATTAGATCATTTTAAATAAAGAGAAAATTTAACTTTCTTCAAGGGGGGTCTCTGTTATTGTGGGTTAACTCATATTTTCCTCCTCTCCTCTATCTAGAATGTCTTAAACCATTCTACCTTATGAGAAATTGGATGTTCTTGCAGATAGTCATTGTGGGAGAAAACGTTTCACTTAAGTCCCAGATGAGGACCGGAAACTTGAAATCAGAGGAGCATCTGAAATCAAGTAATATTAGGTAGGATGAAAATTACAAGGGATTTCTACATGTTTGTATTCCTTTTAGAGATATATGTTAAAGTATTCATATACTATGAACACTAGTACAAGAATTAGAAGCTTTCTGAAGCATTTGATATTGTCCAGGATGGGGGAGGGGAGTGCTAATGGTTTGGGGGTTTTTGTTTGTTTGTTTTTTAAACTTATGTGGCTTCATAAGAACTTTGGCATGTTTACTTTGTCATGAGCATTTATATGTTATAGTTCAAGGAAAATTTTTAAACATTTAAATTTAAGAAATGTTTATGTTTATATATGTGGTCCCTGAATCTTTATGATAAGCATAGGGATGTGATTTATCTTGTAGATTATCCTTTAGAATAAAAATTCCTGTGTTTTGGGTTACATATATTGCAGTTCATTTGAGTGTAGGGAACATCAG
>NW_006775688.1:904189-927043 GCF_000442215.2 Lipotes vexillifer
AGGGAACATCAGTTCTTGGTTCTATATGTCAGCCTGGATGCAGTCAAGCCTCCTAGGTGCCTATAGAAATAGGTTTATGATGGTATACAAGAGAAGCCCTCTGCAGGTAACTCTTGTCACAGCAGCTTGTATCAGTTCAAATGACAGTGTGAAGGTGCTTGATCTTAGAGATTGGGCTGTTAAATGAGAAATGCTAGTTGCCCCTACAAGTTGATACTATGACAGTGACACCTATAGCCAGGCCATTCCAGAAAACTTGCTTTACTGTGTAACGCTTATGAGCTTCGGAACCAGACTGCAGGGTGGAACCCAAGTTCTACCACTTCCTAGTTGTGTGACTTTTTAAGTTTTATATAATCAAAGCTAATGTTTGGGGAGAAACAAAAAGTACAATAACATAAATTCTTTGCAATTTTTATGTATCAATCTCTGGTTTTATTTTATGTGCATACTAGAATGCGGTCATTATTACATTCAAACAGTTTCTCTTTTGTCACTTAGCCTTATGTGATGGTGTCTAGGAGTTTTGACCTCCACCTTGGAATGTTGTCTTCTTCAGCCTAGCGTGTTGCTTCAGAAAGGATCCTTTGTCAGTGACTAGATTAGCAAAAGTAATTTGGTGGTCACTGAAGTATTCAAGTCATAGTCAGATTAACCCCTCCCTCTTGGAGTTATCACTCATGTTCTTTTATGTAACTTACCTGTTGTCTTATTTATTCCTGATAGCAACTCTGAAAGGGAGTTTGTATCCCTGTTTTATAGATGAGGAAATTGAAGTTTCTTGGAAAGAAATTCCAAGGTAGCACTACTAATATGTAAGAAACCCAGATTCAGGGCCAAGTCTTTTTTATTCTGTATCATTTTGTGTTACATAAAATTGCCTTAAGTATGATGCACATTTTACCATTCATTAATTCAGCAACATTTTAGTGAACAGCTATGACGTACCAGGCATTATTCTTGGTGTTAGGGAACCTTCTTCCTCACATTTTTCCATTGTGTCTAATCCATATGGCACTCATCACTTTTTCTCAGGTTCTTTTGCCTGTTCATTTTGTAATTAGCTCAGAGATTTACCATTCTCCTCAGTTAATCTCCCTCTTACTTTCAGACACTGATCTGATTCTCCTACTTTATCTCTGAATTTGAGGCAATGTAGCAGTGAATTCTCTGGACATCTCTCCACCCTGCACTACTCCCAAATTTCCCTAGCTTATTTCTGTCTAATCTTATCTTCCTCCAATTTCATCCTGCCTCTTTTTCAAAGCCAGTCTTGCCTCCTGTCTTTTTCATATTCTCATGTCTTTTCGTCTCTTCCAGAGTCATGCTCTGTTTTGTTCTTTCCTATATCTTCAAGCTATTCCTTTTTCCTAGCTTCTTTTCTTCATTCTAAACATGCTCAAGTCTCTCCCATTGAAAAAAAGAAACGTCTCTTTACCCGTGGCCCCCTTCTGTTTCTCTTCACAGCCCGGTGTCTTAAGAGTTGCCTTAAACTTCTGCCTCTCATTTGTTCCTCATTCTCACTGCAATTTGACATTTTTTCTTTGTCCGGCAAGGCTATCATTGACTCTTATTTCACCAAATCTAACACACCTTCCAATCCTTATAGTACTTATCCACTGCCTTTGAGATTGTTGAATACTCTTCCTTTTTATCCTCTTCTTTTCCCTATACCACTCTTCTCTTGCTCTTGTACACCTGTAGTTTCTTCTTGGTGTTCTTCGTGGGCTGTCTTTCTTTTATCTGCCACTTAAAAATGAAGATAGGGAGCTAGCACCACCCTTCTGCCTTTCTGGGCAATTACATTTACTCTTACGGTTTTAACTACCATCGCTGTGCTGATCACTCCAACACTCTATCCCTGGTCTTGATGTCTCCCCTGTGCTTGACACTCATCTTTAAGTGTCTGCTTGCTCACCCCCACTTTGTCAAATACCCAGATGTCCAAGCCAACAATCTGGGAATGATTTTAGACTGTTTCCTCTGCTTTATCTTTCTCCTGCTGATTTTACTTCCAGATATTTCTTGAATCGAGGCTTTTCTGTTCATCTGTATTATCACTTCCTTTCTTCCAGTCTCGCCTTTTTAAAATCCACCTTCCATGCATCTTGTTGTAGTCTTTTAAAAATGCAATTCTGACAATGCTGTGCCCCTGTTTAAAACTCAGCACTGTTCTCCTAGTAGTTAAAAGATAGAATCTGAGCTCCTTAACCTGTCATACAAGGCCTCACAGTCTGCTCTCTGCCTTGATTCTCCAGCTCATCTTCTGTAGCTTCCTACCATGCATTTGATCCATTAATCTACCTCCTTCACTGGCTTAGCTTTGTTTTTTGGTTTTTGGTTTTTTTTTTTTTGGTACGTGGGCCTCTCACTGCTGTAGCCTCTCCCCTTGCGGAGCACAGGCTCCAGACACGCAGGCTCAGTGGCCATGGCTCATGAGCCCAGCCGCTCCGCGGCATGTGGGATCCTCCCGGCCCGGGGCATGAGCCCGTGTCCCCTGCATTGGCAGGCGGACTCTCAACCACTGTGCAACCAGGGAAGCCCAGCTTTGTTTTTATTGTTGTGATATTTTCTCTGCCTGGAAGAATAACTCCTTCTCATACTTTGAGATTCCCAGACCAGAAATGGCCCTTTATAAAACTAGGTACACATATTCAAATTGTATAGATTGTAGAGTGAACGTTGTAATATAGAGCAGTGGAGTGTCAGGAGATTTGAAAATTCGTGCCAAAACGTTCCATAAAGAGAGAAAGCAAGTTAGTATTTTTATTATCTCTTACTGAGAAAAGCTCCTTTAGGAGCAGCATCTTCCCTAGATGTTCTTTTCTATGTGAAATTCAACAGTAGAGTGATGTGATTTATTTTTTTCTGATTAATGCCATGAGACTTGGTGATATCTTAAACATCTAAGTGTATATGTGCATGTGTGTCTGCATGTGTAAGCACACACTCACCTTATAGTGTCTACTGTCTGGCCTGTTATTTAACACAAATAATTATCATTAGGTTATTATGTTTATGGTCATAATTGTTGGCTACTGTTATCCCAAATACTCCGTAGTACTTTATGGAAATAGTTAAACAAATTATCTTGAAATAAAACCTGCTGTGGCTTTTATTTAAATTTCAAAAAAAAGTTGCTCTAGCATTACCTCCCAGAACAAAAGAGCCTGATTTACCTTTCCTTGACAACTGTGAGTTTAGAGGATATTGGCTTATATTCCTATGTTCTGCTCATACGAGAAAGGGGTTTGGAAGGCCTGGTAAAAGGAATTCTTCATTGTATCGGCCCCTGATTTGGAAATATATATATATATATATATATATATTTTTTTTTTTTTTTTTTTTTTTTTTTGCGGTACGTGGGCCTCTCACTGTTGTGGCCTCTCCCGCTGCGGAGCACAGGCTCCGGACGCGCAGGCTCAGTGGCCATGGCTCACGGGCCCAGCCGCTCCGCGGCATGTGGGATCTTCCCAGACCGGGGCACGAACCTGTGTCCCCTGCATCGGCAGGCGGACTCTCAACCACTGCGCCACCATGGAAGCCCCAAGAATGATTTTTTTTTCTTTTGGAAATGTCCTATATTTTTAAACCATGAATATTAATGTGTGATCATAAGAGAGATTATCCTGTATTTGTTACCTTGCATTGTTATATCAGTGCTATGTATAATCAAGCTATTTGTTAAAGAAGATAACCATTAATTAGTTTTTTTTCCTCTAGTGACATTATTAAAAAATTACCATAAAATGTTTAACCTTTGAAAACCCCAATTCTTTGGGCAATTACTATCAAACATTCCATTTTTCTTTCCCTTTACAGTCTTGTATAACAGGGGAACTATGATACAATGGTTAGGAGTTAGCCTCTGGAATCAGTGTGTTAAAATGCTACCTATACTACTTGCTAACTTGATGACTTTGGGCATGTTACTTAATCTCTGTCTCCTTGGGTTTCTTCAGCTATAAAGTGGGGGCAATAATAGTACATAGTGAGGATTGAATGATTACCCTATGGAAAGCCCTTACTTTAGAACAGTGTCTGGCAATAATAAGTGCTAAATATAGTGTAAGCTATTTTAGTATACCTAGTGCATTAGAATGCATTAAATGTATTTATAGATCTTGATGATCATGTTCTCTCCAAGAGTATTGTTTCAGATGGTTAGCTTTAAACATATTTGATTATCACTGAATGTTTCAAATTTTATTCAGCCTTTTAATGACTTTCTCTTTTAGTGTTTGATAGAAATGCTTAATTTCCCTTATTATTTATGAACTGAGACAATATATTTAGTATTTTGAAAGCTTTATATTTTATAACTATTTAATAGTGCTATTTTATTATTGAAGGCATGATGATTTTAGTTCTTGGATTCTTCATTCATTCATTCTTTTCGTTAATTCCTTTAGCTTAAAGTAAAAATAAAAAGGATCTCATGTGGCCACACCTTCTAGAAGCCAAGAGGAAACATTTGAAAACTATTGTCTCTTTATATAAGCATTGTAACGTTAATCTTTAACAATATTGGTCTTTAACAAAACCAGTAGATCACTGAGGTGTAGTATTTTTTCTTTATAAAAAAGTAAAATAATCAAATAGCCAATTTTGTGCTATCTTTATGAAAGCAGTTGGTATAAGATCACATATCTATTGATCTGATTTCTTGTATATTATACATTATTTAAAAAAACTAAGAGTTGTGTAGGGGTGGGAGAATAGGGATTCCTTTTCTTGTGAGATAATTTTTAGTTTAACCCTCTCACCTATCTAAATGGGTATTTTTGGTACGCAGAAAAAGGAAGAGTTAGTTGATAATAATATATAAACCTAACCATGTTTTAAGCAATTTGCAAATTAATTCCATCAGACATATAGCATGGCCTACAAGTACTAACTTTCTGATGACATGAGACTATATTTTAACATAGTCTTCTTTGTGACAAGATTATGACATTAACGAATAAAAATAGATCTTTAGTCTGAGGAAACTGTTATTGATGATTCCTCATATGGGAAAACTGTTTGGTTTGGGAACTTACACATATTCGACTTCTCATTTTTGATGAGGTACTCCCTGAAGCAGGAGAGCCAGACTTTTTCTGTAAAGGGCCCAGATAGTAACTGTTTTAGGCTTGGTGAGACATGTGATTGTTGTCTCAGCTACTCACCTCTCCTCTTGTAGCAGAAAGCAGCCATAGACAGTATGTAAACGAATGAGCGTGACTGTTCCAGTAAAATTTATTTATGAAAATTGATCCAGTGTGAAGGAGGGAATTTCATCCACAGGCTGACCACTGCACTAGAATGTGAATTTTACTTCTTGTGGTCCTTTTGATAAAAATCCCAGGTATTTATTTCCTAATGTGATCTTTTTAAAAATATCTATTTATTTTATTTATTTATTTATTATTTTTGGCTGTGTGGGGCCTTAGCTGCAGCACGTGGGATCTTCGTTGCCCTTCGGTGCAGCACGTGGGCTCTTTGTTGCGGTGCGTGGCGCGTGGGCTCCAGAGCCCGTGGTCTCTAGTTTGCCATGCACAGGCTCAGTAGTTGTGGTGCACGGGCTTAGTTGCCCCGCATCATGTGGGATCTTAGTTCCCCGACCAGGGATCGAACCCACATCCCCTGCATTGGAAGGCAGATTCTTAACCACTGGACCACCAGGGAGGTCCCTGAACCGATCTTTTAATTTAGACTAGTTGACTTAAATGTTAGGGTTTAATTGACAGAGCACAAAACTGAACCTAGATAAGTCTACATAAGCTTTTTATGTCATAGAATTTTTTTATTCTAATTTAAAAGAAATAGAAATGACTTGGACTTTGGAGTCAGAAAGAACTAAGTTTGTACTTAATTGTACCTAATTGCTTTGTGACTATGGACAAATTATTTCACATTTCAGAGCTTCAACTTCCTTGTTTATGGGATGGGAATCATAGTAGCTATCTCCCAGGGTTGTTACATTTTCTATTTAGCTAGCTTTTCACCATTTCAATTTAGCAAGGTTATTTTAGTCATTAACACATGTCTCTTTCAGAACCTAGGAGAGAACTGTGCACAGAGGAGCATCTCTTCCCCTGTGTTAATAAGGAATCAGAACTCTTGGAATTTCAAAATGCTTGAACATTCATGTCAGATAGTTTTTATGACATTTTTGCACTTTTGTTAGTGTTTGGATTTTTAGTTTTACATTTTTCTTGGGCAGATTATAGTGTATAAAAATGTAGAGTGAAATTTTGATCTTTGTTTGTCAAAGCCTAGAAGCCTGCTCCAGAAACTGTTAGAATTATAGTTCTTCTCTTACTGATGGCCTATCAGAGAATCAGATTATTTGGAAATAGTTCCTGTTATATGCTCAATATGATCTTCATTTGACTGGAAATTGGTATCCTCGTTAGGCAGATGTTAGCATACCAAGATGACATTTGTTCATCTTTACAAGCAAATCTTGTTTGGAAAGAGAAAGCAATCATTAGACACATGATCCTAAGTGTATCTTGTATAAACTAGAGTATGTATTTTTAGCTAAGATTTGGAAGCATTGTGAAATATGTCCCTTGTAACTTGGCAGCTCAGAATGAAAGGTATTGAATCCAGTGGAGATGCATAAGTAAGGTTGGCTGTCTCAGTATAAGGTTCATAAGTTAGTACTCTAGGAGGGTTTTGGGGTGGGGGAGGAGAGGATGTTGTTGGTAGGTTAGGATGTGTGCTATTCCTAAGTATGATCTTAGGTTTTAAGGGCATAAATCAAATACTTTGTGAGGATTTTTTTTTTTTATTATTTTTTATGGCTAAAGTTTAACACTCAAACTAGGCTTTATGGATAATGGAATTTGATGTGATGTTACCTTTTAGGACTAAGTGTAGCTGTTCATTTATAGTGGTAGTTCATGTGGTTTGTGGTTTCTATAGCATCCTATTGCGATTCTATTTGAAAGCTTAATTTTTTAAAAATATAGATATCTTTTTAAAAGCTAAGAAAACAGATTCATGTTATGTTTTGATGAAACTAAAATTCACAATTGTTATCAAATAATAAATTACATAAAGCATTTACAGTAAAACTTTTAGAATCTAAATATTCTCTAGCTTTTATGTCAAATTTTGTTTTTAAAAATGGAAATTTCGTAAGTTTATATACTTACCTTTTTAGAGTATATGAAAATAATTTAGCCTTTTTCCTTTCTTCACTTAAAAAATATGTATTGAATGCCCACTGTGTAGGCAAAGAAGTTGTGATGGTGAGCATTCCTAAAATCTGTGATATACACTGTGCAAAATACAAGTGCTTTGAGAGCATAAAACAGGAATATCCTTCATGTATGCAGGGTTCAAGTAAAGCTTCCTAAGGAAGTAATGTCTCCACTGAGACAAAGGATGAGTAATTAACCAGACAAAGGAGGAAGATGTACTCCTAGCAAAGGGACTCTTCTTTACAAAGGCCCTGAGCGTCAAGGAAGCCAAGCACATTGGAGAATCCAGAAAGAAGTCCAGGGGCTGGAACACAGAGATCAAGGAGAGAAGAGAATAATGGTAGAAGTAGAGTACAGAGACTCTCTTCAGTTACAGAGGAGTTTGTAGACCACTTTAATAAAGATCTTGGTTTTTACCCTAAAAGCAGTGGGAAATCATTAAAGGGTTTTAAGTGCGCAGTTGGTGAGGTCAGATTTGCATTTTTTTAAAGATCCCTCTGATAGCAGTGGAGAGAGCAGAATGAAATGAGACAAGAGTGAAGTGGAGAAAACAATTTGGTGGCTTTGCAATAGTCCAGGCAAGGGATGGTTGTAACTTGAATTATAGTGACTGAAGAGGAAGTAAAGGGAGAGAGCTACAGATTCAAGATGTATTTGGTAGGTAAAATTCTTTGGAGTTAATAGATTACCCGGGATTTGAGAGAATGTTATCATGAATGACTTCCAGGTGTCTGCTTTTCACAACTGGAAAGCCATGATACATTTGCTAAGGTACAAAACGCTAGAAAGAGAACCAAGGATGGGGGTGGGGATGGGTCATGAGTTCAGTTTTGGACCTCTTGAATATAGGCAATTCTTGAAGAATTTGGGAGAGAGAAAAGAAGCAGCAGCTAGAGGAAAATCTAGGATAGAAGGTTTTAAAATCTGTGAGAGAATAGGGCATGTTTAAATACTGTGAGAAAGATCTAATAGAGAGGGAAGTTTTTAAATTATTGAAAGAGGGGAGAGGGTAATTAAAGGAGCAGAAGTTAGTTAGTACTCTAGGAGGGTTTTGAAAGAGCATACCTAAGTGTAATTACTGGTCTCAAGTAAGAGATGCAGTACTGCTAGTATTTTAACAAGAGTAAGAAAGAAGAGGGCTCTGTGACTGTAAGTGTTTAGTAACTGGGCATTGTTTTCCCTGAGGTATGGGGCTTCCTTTGCCGAAAAGAATTGAGGAGAATGGAGATTTGAAATGGTTATAGTGGTTAGTGAATTGAGAAACAATTTCCTGGCCTCATTGAGGGAAAATTTGGAGGTAAACAGTAAGAAAATGAACTCTACTCAGTAGAAGAGTTTGCGATGACCCTGTGAACTTGTAAGGAATGGCATCAATTTGCCAAGATCTAATGCTACTCTAAACGTTAAAGCAGGGACACTATTTGCAGTGCCACAAATAGAGCTGTTATACATTCTTACTGTCATATATAATTTTACTTAACTTTTAGTGTTACTTATGTTGGGTGAGCCTAGTTTGTTTCTAACTGAGGTTCTTTTTCCCTTTTTTAGGCAGGCAGAAGTCCTGAAGGCTGACATGACAGGTATTGGCTGGCTCTTTTGTTCTTCACAACTTATTTTATACCATTAAATTAAGGGAAGTGTATCATCTTATTATACTACTTGTAGTACTGTCCTGGTTGCCAGAGGGGATGATAACTTACTATTTATTTTAAATATTTATTGTTTTTATACTTTGAATTCTTGATGGCTTATCAAAATTTTTATGTAATCTGTGCTACACTGAGTTGAATATTACTTAATGCATATACTCATTTAATTTTTACAAACTATTTATCAGCTACTTAAGAGATACAGAAAAAATAATTCATATACCATATAAACACAAATATCTCATGGTATTAGATTTATATCTTTGTGTTTATAATTCCCCAAACTTGAATAGTAGGTAAACCTTCAGCAAAAAATGCTTTCAGGAAAACTCTTGCGAATTGAAAGTCCTTGAAATTGAATGAGCTACCTTGCCACTTTTCTTTCTTTTCTCACCTTTTTTGTTTTGAATAACAGCCAAGGTGTTTTTGAAAGAATAACTGGAATTAGTCACTAAAAGGAGCAGATGAATTTAACTCCAAAATAAGGAAGTATATGGCAATAACTATGTAGTGATCAATATGTTCTCTATAACAGCATAACAGCAATATGCTTTCTATAACCGTCCTAAAATGTAAAAAAACAATAAGTGCTAATGGATCTCATCCTAATTTTTGAAGATTTTAGTTCTGCAGTGAAACCTGCAAAGAAGAGTTAAACTTGTAAGCAGCATACCTGCCAAAATTTACAACCAAGAGGAAATGGGCTATTTAGATCTCTTTTTCTCAACCTCTAGAATTGCAGGCTAATGTTCTAAGAATTTTATATAATCTCATTGTCATCTTGCTCAAGAAAAAAAATGGAAAAAAAGCCAAAAACACTTTTTATAGGTTTATAGTTCTTCCTATTATTAACATAACTGTCATCATCTTCCATACTATGGATTCTGATGTCAGCTCTGAGCTACTGTATTATGCTCTTGTATTGGCATTGTAAGCATAATCTATATTGCATGACAGAAATTGTGCATGGAACAATGTTAAGCCATCTATATACCTTTTACATTTTCTTAACTCTTGAACACCTGCAGTAAGTAGGCTTAGGGTTTGACTTTAGTAGGGGACATTTGACCTGCCCAGAAGGTGACCTGTCCTTAAGATATTAAGTCTGCTCATTTAAATGACAGTCTCACTGATAGGTCAGAGTTAATGATCCCTTAACATTCCTTTTCCTGCAATCAGTGAATTGAAGCAGGGTTGAATAAATCTATTTATTTAGTCATTAAAAGCTTAATAAGGAAGGGACCGAGAACCTGATACCAAAAAATAGGCCCTATTTTTTAGTAGCCAGCAAACACTTGTAAGGATTAACTCTGATGTCTGGGAGATTCTGTGTGCAGAATAGGATTATGCTGGCTGTAGATACTAATAGCAGACCTAAAGAAGAGTGAAGATTATGCCATTGTGCAGCGGCAAAATAGTAAATGCAACCAGACAGGCTAACTAGCAGCCGGAAATATATAATTGCAAAGTCCATTATTAAGTTCTTCTATTGAGGCAGCTCACTGTCAATTATTGCACTCATAAGCCTAGTAATCAGAAAGGCTAATGTGCCTTGTAGGACTCTGGCAGACAGTATGGCCCCAATTTGGTATTACATATAGTTATGGCCTGACTTTCTGATTTCATCTTGTACCCAGTCTCTCATTTGGCCTCTTGAGCTATTTAATCACTGTCTGCTACTGGTCCTCATTTACATTAAATAGCAAGTATGTATTGCTCACAAAAGTGTCTTGGCAAGCAGTCTACCGATTGTTAAAATAACACTCACTGTCAAGACTTTATTGGCTTGACATACATAGGAGTAATAGCAGAATGCCCAAACAGCTGCTGGATTGTGAGCTGACAGGAGGATTCTGTAAGGACAATTGTGAGAATGATTCAAAAGAAAAAGAGAAAAGCTTCTTTGGACAAAGAGATATAGTTCTGAGAGTAAACAGACCAACTTGGCAGTCCATCATTTCAAATGGGGTGACTTATTATGAGGCATATGGCTTCCTATGGTATGAATGCATAGAAATCCAAACCAAGATCAAAGGGTGAACCATTCTCTTTTTTTAAGCCTTTTTCATTTCATGGCATTATTTCAAAACTAAAAGACAGTTATTTCAAAACTAAAAGACAAATACAGAAGCATTTTGAAACAGATGTAGTCATTAGCCAAAAGGTGAAAGTCATCTGAAATGTAGTAGTATAAAACTTCTGCAGCTATCTATGATATCTGTTTAAAGCATGTTTTTGCTTTGGGGAAGGGAGAGTGAAGGGATTGTTGGTGTGGCATAATGGTCTTAACTATCTGTTTATCGTCTACTGTTCTGTTTCTGTTTTGTTACTCAGATTCTAAGCTGGGTCCAGCCGAGGTCTGGACATCCAGGCAGGCTCTGCAGGACCTGTACCAGAAGATGCTGGTTACTGATTTGGAATATGCTTTAGACAAGAAAGTAGAACAGGATCTGTAAGTACTATCATTTGGGATGTCCCTGTAAGATCAGGAATCTCACCAAGACTTTAGAATAGAACAATTTGGTTGTTTCTTTTTAACCTATTTCAGAGTAAGCTTTTTCAATGAAAAAAAAAAAAAGGAAAGAAATTCTAATACTTGTGATCTTTTTGAACAAAATATTTGACCATTGATATTACTTAAGATACAGTCTTAGGTAGCAAGAGGAGAAATGTTTAGAGTTGAGTTTTATTAAGGTCTTCAGGGCGTATCATAAAAACAAATTTGTATGTGTTTCAAGTACTAAGAGCGTTTGGATTCTCTGTATTGTATTCAGTCCTATATTTGAGCCGTGATTTAAAAAAAGAAATACGAAGTAGGCTTTCTTTGATAAATATGATTCTATAAGTTTCTCCCAAAGGAAAATGTGTTTACATTGTAAGGAAAGTTCTTCCTTTTAATCCAATAAATAGGTGTTTCCTTTTTGTCCCCCCTAATAAGACTAAAGAAAGATTTTGTATATTTAGGCTATTCCACTCATTCTTTCTATTAGGGGTGAAATAGCAGATGACCAGATTCCCAACTGAGTAAATAAATGTCTTTCATGGAAGGCCTTGCCTTATAAATTGGAACAAGGACATTAGCCTGGTGGAAAATTAAAAATCAAGAATATTCTTTTTAATAATGCCTGTTATCCTAAGTAGTGGTGAAGATTAGTTTTTCCTATATTGCACACCTAACCTTTATATTGTTAGGAGATCTAGTAATAGAGCTTAATCACAACCACTCAAACCCATATTTTTGATATTAGAGTCATGGATAAGATGGCATCAAAAATGCTGAGGGAGTGATTGATTGCCCTCATAAATCATTAAAAACCCCAGTGCTTCAAAAGAGCCTCAAAAGCTGCCGTTGATAAAGAATTAGGTACTTTCCAGGTAGGTTGTAAACCCTCTATCTATCTGTGTTTGCTTCCTTCAGCCAGTAATATCTTCCCTCCATCCTAGTTCCCTTTTTTTGTTTTGTTTCTTTGTGATTTCCCCTGTGATTTCCAAATTAGGGAGTGACTGTATTTCACCATAACTGAATTTAAAATGATTCTCTATACAATTCGATTAATGAAAGGTATTTTATAACAGGATTTTGGTGTGCCATATTTCAGCATTGTGTTGTTTCTTAGTTTGAATAGCCAAAATTGAAATGTCAAAATAAGTTTATATTTCAAGCTCTAACGAAAATATTAAGCCCAAGAGAAATAAACAAACTATTAAATAGAACTAGAACTGAGTGCTGTGGGAAATAAGTTTTAGAGAAATAAGAGATATGGCTTAATATTTACCAAAAAAACTCCCCCACTCCCACCCCCAGACATGCCACTTGATACAGAACACTCACATATTTTTTGACACAATGGTGCAATGTATGGAAATCTGTTAATAGTTTGCTTTTACTTTGGTCTTGCCACTGTAGTTCTAATTTTGTATGAGGATTCCTAAATAGGTTCTAAGTCTAGTAGCCCTAAAAGATTAATAACTGAAGCCACAGTCTGATTATTCGAACATTTGGTAAGTGTTTACTAAGGTCAGTTGCATTCTACTGCTGGTCTAGTCTTGTTCAAAGGGGAGCATAAAGTTATTTAAGTGAATAACTTTAATGCAGGTTTACTGTCTAGTGTGTTATAATTATAACAAACAGTTCTTTCTTGTTCTCAGGGGGACCAGTGTCTGCCCAGTGAGTCACTGCTATACCAAATAGAATTACATTTTGTTTTCAGCTGGAATCATGCCTTTAAGAATCAGATCACAACACTACAAGGCCAGGCAAAGAATCGAGCAAACCCGAATCGGAGTGAAGTTCAGGCAAACCTTTCTCTGTTCCTAGAGGCAGCTAGTGGCTTCTATACTCAGGTGAGTTCTGCGCTGTATACCAATTTTCTTAAAATTAGTAGTGAATATTCTCTTTGTACACATCTTGTTCATATAAGCACTTGGGGCACCCACTGTATGGTCCATCCAGGAGTTGATCACCTATAATCTCAGATGAATCAAAATGTCTGAAATTACTTACCATAAGACCTTTAAAACAGTAAAGACTCTGCTCTTAAAAAGGTGATGGTTCAGCTTAAAGGTTAGAGGTATAATTGTGTGAATAAAAAAAAGGGTAATGAGAGCAATGCCTTAGTGAAACAGCAGAAGTAGTGAGTTACAGGTGGTAGTAGAGCAAATGTAAATGTATGGGTGTAGTCGTTGTGAAAGTAACAGCTATGTTTTGCCAGGTAAGAAACAGTCAAAATTTGTGATATCAAGTGAGTTTTCATAGTATTATATATACAGTAGAATTTATCTGGAGCTTCAGTGCTATTAAACCACCTAAGAAATAGAGTAGCCTTTCCTCAGTTTGAATAATAAGCTATTATTTATTGTCCTCAGAGACTTTCCTTATCCTTAATTACATCTTGATATGACTTCTGAATCAGGCGAGGTAAAAGAATAAATAAATCTTTTTGGACAGTGAATTTTATTTAAGCAGAATTCTTTAGAAAACATCATCTCATCCACTTGTAATAGCATTCAGAATTTAATGAATAACATGTATATAAATTCTCATCTTATAATGACAAGACGAGGTTTTGCAGATCTTGATCCGAAAGAAATTCAAGAACCTTCTCTCTGTGCTGCTACTTGACCATTGCTACCTGCATTTCGGCTCCATTTTGGTTTTACTACTTCTTAGAATGAAGAGAAAGAAAAGACTGTTAAAAGATATCAAATAGCCATCATCTTACAGAGATTATTTGTTTTACTTAGACTAAAACATTCATCACAGTTCATCATTGAAAGAACTCAAGTATGGTTCTTGTTCTCAAACTTCATTTTTAAATTGATACCAACTTTTAGCAAAAGTTGGTATTTCTGGAGAGGGGAATTGTGGTTTGCCGCTAACTAATCCTTATTAGCAGATGTTAAAGATTAATTCGTTCTACAAGTAGCTATTAAAAGTCTACTCTTCGTAAGGCACAATACTAGACACAGAATTGGAGAGAAAAGAGACCATCTTTAACTTTCAAGGGAATATCCAGTCTAAATGAGGAGATGGATACATTAATAGATATAGGGTTTCTTTTGGCTTTCTGATTATAAAAACATGCATACTAATTTCAAAAGATTTGAAAATTATAAAAAGTCAAAAAGTTTTCATTACCCTCTCATTCAGGATAAATTACCACTTTTAATATGTATGTTTCTAGTGTTTTTATACTTTCGTACATGGTTGTACCTATTCATTCTTGTATCAGCTTTATAAACGTAATGTGTTTTTCCTTGTATTATTAAACAGTTTGATAAGCATCTTTGTTTATAAAGCATTTTCTCTAATACTGGATTACTTCCTGAGCATAGGTTCTTCATTGGATGGTGAATTAAATCATTGGATGAGTGGAGCTTTAATACTATTGATACACATAACTGTTTTCCCAAAAGGTTATCATTTATATTTTTGTATTTCCATCAGCAGTGTATGCAGGTGTCTGTCTTGACATCCACTCACCAGTGTTAAATATTTCAATAAAGGCAAATGAATGTTTAATTTATACTTGATAGATGGAAAATAATTTTTCATTTAAAATTTAATGTAATCTAATTACTAGTGATGTTGAACTTTTATATTTTATGACATATTTGTATTTTATATAAATCATTTATTCATTTACTTTTCCCTTTCATTGTTCAGACCCTAGTTTTTTCCATGGTGATTTGTCTGAGCTTTTTCTATATAAGGGGATATTAATTTGGGGATATTAATTTTTCTTCCTTTTTTTTTGACAAACATCTTTTTCTCTAATTTCTTCTGTTGTTCTTTCATTTTATTTAAAGTTTTTTGAAATACAGAAGTTATCAGATAGTTTTTGTTTTTACAGTAGTTTTTTCTTTGTCCATTTGTCCATAGATTAGTGGATATTTAACAATAACAATAATACTTATATTTAAAAGAACAAATAGATATTATAATTCAAATATTAAAATTTGAAAACAATACCAATATCCTGCAATAGAGTAATGGTTAAATAAATTGTAGCCTATCTGAAAAATGGAATTATGAAACTATTATAAATGGTATTTATGAAGATTTTTTTTTGAGGTTTAGTTGATGTACAATATTATGTTTCAGGTGTACAACATAGTTACAATTTTTTAAGGTTATACTCTATTTATAGTTATTATAAATATTGGCTGTATTCCCTGTGCTGTATAATATATCCTTGTAGCTTATTTATTTTATACATAGTAGTTTGTACCTCTTCATCCCCTACCCCTATCTTGCCCCTCCCCCTTTCCTCTCCTAGCTGGTAACCACTAGTTTGTTCTCTATATCTGTGAGTCTGTTTCTTTTTTTTTTATATTCACTGCTTTGTTGTTTTTTTAGATTCCACATATAAGTGATAACATGCAGCATTTGTCTTTCTCTGCCTGACTTATTTCATTTAACATAATATCCTCCAAGTCCATCCATGTTGTTGCAAGTGGCAAAATTTCATTCGTTTTTATAGCTGAGTAGTGTTTCGTTGTATATGTATGTATGTGGGGACACACACACACACACACACACACACAGTGCCACACACACAGTGCCACACACCACATCTTCTTTATCCATTCATCTGTTGATGGACAGTTAGGTTTCTTCCATATCTTGGCAGTTGTATATAATGCTACTGTGAACATTGGGGTGCATGTATCTTTTTGAATTAGTGTTTCCGTTTTTTTGGGATTTATGCCCAGGAGTGGAATTGCCAGGTCCTATGGTAGATCTGTTTTTATTTTTTTGAGAAACCTCCGTACTGTTTTCCACAGTGGCTGCACCAATTTACATTTCTACCAACAGTGTATGGGGGCTCACTTTTCTCCACATCCTCACCAGCATTTGTTATTTGTGGTCTTTTTGATGATAGCCATTCTGACAGGTGTGAGGTGATACCTCATTGTAGTTTTAATTTGCATTTCTCTGATGATTAGCGATGTTGAGCCTCTTTTCGTGTGCCTGTTGGTCATCTGTATGTCTTCTTTGGAAAAATGTCTATTCAGGTCTTCTGCCCATTTTTTAATCTGGTTGTTTTTTGATATTAAGTTGTATGAGCTGTTTACATATTATTTTGGATGTTAACCCCTTATCAGTCATATCACTTGCAAATATTTTCTCCCATTCAGTAGGTTGTCTTTTCGTTTTGTTGACTGTTTCCTTTGCTCTGTGAAAGGTTTTAAGTTTAATTAGGTCCTATTTATGAAGATATTTTTTTGAGATGAGGAAATTGTGTTATTATTAAGTGAAAATCATGATGTAGAATTATGTGTACATTTGGCTCTACATGTTAATTGAATAGCCTTAGCTCAGTGGGGAGTTGACAGAAATGGTATCCCAGCCCCCACCCCCACTTCACTGCTTTCAACTATGCTTTGTTGAATTCCGGATTCCCGTCATAACATCTTGGACAGATTTCATACCATTCTGATTGCTCTTAGGTTTTTAAACATAGTCCAGTTTTAAAACTCCAGTCTCACCTCCAGCTTAAATCGCTTCCTTCCCTCATGTAGTAGAAATTTAAACTGTGAACACAACTGAAGTAGGGAGGGAGGGGCAGTAGGGACTTGCTGCAGCCGGCCCTGGTGGAAGTAGAGGGAAAGCATCCACTTTCTGCAATACATTTTTATATTAGCCATTACACAGACTTGTTTGTTATCTTGAAAAATGATTCTTAACCTTTTTTTATGTTGTGATATACATGTAACACATTTCCAAGGGTTTGACTGGACATTGATAAATCCAGACAAGTAAAGCAAGAATCATCATTTTTGTTGAGGGGGAATGTTATTTGCAAAAACACTTTATAAGCAAGTCAATAATAAAATCATTCAAATGTCTCAAAATATTGTTTTATAAAGAAAAATATACAAGTAATCTAATTTTGAAATTTATTTTTAAAAATTTTTATAATCAAGCATTGATCTTTCCCCACTGCATTCCATAGGCAATGGTTGAGTGATCACAACAGTTGTAGAATGAGCAGCAATAAACTTTTTTTCAGATCTCAACATTAATAGGACTTGTTGCTTGCATTTTTTGTTGTTGTTATTTTGACTTGATAATTGAAACAGTTAATGATGTTGTGAACAGTAATGTTCATACATCTTTTTTGATGACATGCAGTGCAGATTAAGCTACCAGATTGGGGAAGTACACCAAGTCCAAATCATTGTACAGCCTTGTAGACTAAGATGAGTTTTGAATTTTAATCTTAAGTGTAGTTGCAAGCCATTGGAAAGTAAGCAAGGGAATACCATGATAAGATTTGCATTTTTAAAAGATTACCTTGGATGTTGTGTGGAGAATGAATTAGCAGGTCAGGAATGGAAGGTAGTTAGCATGCTGCTGTAGTAATGGAAGGTTATTAAGGGATTTTTGAAGTGTAGCCAGTAGAACTTCCTGATGGTTTGGATTGGATGTGTGGTATCAGGGTAAGGGAAGAGTCAAAGATGACTTGAGTTATCAGATTGAGAGCTAGCTGACTGGTTATACCATTTACTAAGATAGGGAACACTGAGGGGAAGGCAGCTCTATCCATGTTACATTAGAGAGATGCCTGTTTGAGAGGAGAGGTCAAATAGGTAATTAGATAAGCTTGGAGCTCAGTGAAAAGGGCAGGGCCAGAGTAAAATTTATGATTACAATAAAGAACCTTGACTTAGACATTAGTGTTTGGCATTGAAACCCATGGGACTAGGTGGGAACAGGTTTGGCACAGGAGGAGCCACATTGCAATAGAAGAAATTCAGAGTGGTGCCTTGGAAGCCAGAGAGAAAAGCATTTCAACAAGAGGAAGGGGTGATCAACTCTGTTGAGTGCTACAGAGAAGTCAAGTAAGGTGATTTAAAAGTGTTCAATTAGATTTGACAATATGGAAGTCATTGGTGAAATTCATGAATACCATATTTCCTCATTTCTAAAACTTTTTCATATTTTAACACCTCTGAGATAGGGATAAGTTTACAAAAGGTGGTCAGTCACCATTTAATTGGCATTGGTTTTTTTTTCCCCTCAATGTTATGGAAATAATAGTTCATCTTATAATTTATGGTATCTTGGCCCTTAACCATGTGAGGATACATGGTGCCAGCTATGGGCCAGGAAGAGGGTCCTCACCAAAATGTGACCACGCAGGCACCTTGACCTTGAACTTCCCAGACTTCAGAACTGGGCTGGAATGTAGATATTATACTAGTAGCTGGTACAGGTCTCTTAGACTGCAAGATGCAAATCTAATTATGAAGATGGAAGAGGATCAAGACCAAAAAAATCTGAGTCCTTAAAACATGGAGGTCCAATCACATTAGTGGCTTCCGGTAATACAGAGGACACTCAAAATAATTTTATGCTCTTCTTGAATGTCTAGACTTAACCTGTAAAGACAGCGTGGGTCCAACTTGTTATACTTTTTATATAATATTATACCCTTTGCCAAAGTAAAAACAAAACAAAAAAGTAGCTAGAAAAATTTGAAAAGTGAAGGAGCATACTAGAGACTAAGAGAAATTGAGTGCAAATTTCTGCATTTTACTTAAAAAGAAGACAAGATATCTCCTTGCAGTTGATTTAACAGGAGAAAAAGGCATAAATATTTTACATAAGAGATTAATTAATAAGAGAAATTAAGAAAAATCTTACTAAGATATTTAAGAAGGGGAAACAGGATTTATTTACAGGTCTTTTTTCATAGTAGGGGGTTAATTGAATATAAGTTGACAAATCAAGAAATGGAGTTAATGTATTTAATATAATGTGATGCAGGGAATTAATGGATAAACGAATAAGCTGAGAAAGCTAAACTTTGTTTCCTCTAGGCAGTGTCACTAGGGATAAAGCTGATGCAGACTTCTGTAATATTTCCTTTTTATTATGTACATATATTTATGTTATAATAAAATAGTTTATGAAGCAGACACCTCATGTTTTTAGTTGTTCCAGTTGGTAAGAGGTCTCTGCTAGCATAAAGTGCACTGTACTTACCAGGGATCTCTTCCTGATTTTGAAAAACTGTGATAATTCACCCTCAGTTGTTCAATCAAAAGAAACCAAACTAATCAAGGCTTCTCTTTAAACTACACAAGCAATATTTACATGTCAGCTACAGAATTTCTTAAACTTAAATGCAGAAAAAAATAGCTCAACTGCAAAATGAGCAGCAATGTCCTTGCTATGCTTTGTTTCCCTGAAAATCTTGTTGGGGTGAATTCTAGAGAGTAGTGTACTTGAGAAATGTTCCTGGAAAAAAGAATTGCCATTGGTATATTTAAACAATTGGCATTCATAATATAGGAATATAATTAGTTAGTGTTTTTAGTATTTCAATCAAGCTTGATGTTCTTGATTATTAATTAGACTTATTTTTAAAAAAACAAAATTAGAAGTCAAATGTCAATTTAGAGAGAACAGGAACTTTCACTTTCCTGTTGTGCATTTATAAAGTAATTGTTTATTTCTTAAAGCTTTTCCCAAGGATGCTGGTATTCTTACAATAAGCTGGAACAGTAAATTGATATTTAAATAACATTTTGTTAGTTAAAATAATTAATTATTAAATATTAATTGATACTTGCATAATTATCAATGGTGAATAATGAGCTATGCCTCTGTAACCCATACACAGCATTTATAAAGTGGTTAACCTTGGACAATTATACAACACTTAAGGTGAATGGTGTCAATTTCTTCTATATTCTAGGGGGCAATTTTTAGTTAGGCCTAAACTACTGTCATTATAAATTTAAAAAAATTTTATTGCGGTATAATGTGCCTATGGAAAAGCGCATGTACACTAAATATATAACTTGATGAATTTCAGTCAATATTTGAAAGGGACAGTGCTGACATTTGTTGTTCAATTTCATAATAACTGAGAGTTCTCTACTGAGAGAAAGTAATTAGAATAAAATTGAGATCCCTAAAATCACAAATAATTTCAACATATGATGGAAAATATTTTTTAAAAAGTGTGTTATATACAAATACCCTGGAAAAATGATTTGACAAATCATTGTATGCTGTGAAAACTGAGTTTTTTAAACAATAGCTAAAATATAGAGTTTTCTGTTAAAAAAAAAAAAATTTATGGTATCTTGGATTTGATGAAATGTGACTGCAGTAGAGTTCTTGAGATAGAAATCTGAGTGGAGTGGATTGACAAGAGACTGATACATGGTTATCCTGTGAAGATGATTTTGACTTAGATATTTTGTTAACTATTTAAAGCATGGTTCGGGGGGGGACGAATTGGGAGATTGGGATTGACATATATACACTACTATGTATAAAATAGATAACTAATGAACACCTACTATATAGCACAGGGAACTCTACTCAGTGATCTGTGTGTGGTGACTTAAATGGAAAGGAAATCTAAGAAAGAGTGGATATATGTGTACATATAACTGATTCACTTTGCTGTATAGCAGAAACTATCACAACATTGTAAAGCAGCTATACTCCAATAAAAATTAAATAAATAAATAAATAAAAGCATGATGCCTCGAGCCAGAACCAAACTCCCAATTGAAGTAAAGATGTAACATCATGCAGTATGGGTTTTTTTTTTAAAAACATCAAAGAACAGAACAGTAGAGTAGTCCTTATTCTAAGAAAATGGGAGCCCAAAAGAAAGCATTATCATTAAGTTTCTATAGTAAGTTAAAAGATGGTATTCTATATCTTCATAGTTAGTTCTCAGTTCTTAGTGTAGAGTGAAGAACTAATAGTATAAAAGAGTTTTCACCGAATAATTGCCAAATATAGTTTTGTTCAACTTATTAAACATGTGTTTCTCTTCTTTAGTTCCACTTCGTTTCTGCCTCTAAACTAGTGTTCTTCTCACCTGGAATCCTGAACCAGCAGGAACTTTTCTGGTATCTCTACCTACAACTCCTGGGTTCTGGCAGAAATTTTATTATAAGACATTCACATGAAGTTTCAACCATGCTTGATTTACTTTTATGAACTTTCTTTTTTCTTTTTGATAGATATTCAACCTTGCCTAATTTTCCGGTCTGTTAAGTACCTGTTGAACTCAGTTCTTTATGCTGTGATATGTTTCTTCTTGCCATCTTCCACAATCATCTGTTTTGGGGTTTCTTCCATTTTTTGTTCCTTTCTTGTACTTCTTGCTTTTTTATATTTCCAGACTCTAGCCATTCTGGGCACTAATTTTGTTTACTCAGTTTTATGTCAGCAGATTTCTTGCCCATTAGAAATGTACAGGTATAAGTAAAGATGTAGATAATTGCTATGCTTCATGAGAAGGGAATACAGGATTTTATATTTGGTTATGGAGGTGGTTTTTATCTTAGGAAAACGGTGAGACATTTTATATCCTTCTGAGTTGGGTGCTCAAGGCATTTTATTTTGTATTGTGAATTCTGCACATATTAGAGTGGTGATAGAATCAAGATATTTCTCATTCTGTAACCTTAGTCAAATGACTCGATATTTTTGTTTTCATATCCTCATCTGAAAAAATGGAGCTTCATATCTACATACTGTATTGCTACCAGTTTATCACAAGGAGAAAGTGAGACAAGTGTATCAAATAACCCAGGGAATGAAGTTTATTATAAATGAAGAATATTCTGTTGGCTTATGCTGTCATGTTTGGTATCTTTCCCTCCCTCCTCTCTCCTGCTGTTTCCTCCCTACTTTATATACCTGTCTTGCTCATTTAGCTATGAACTCTTTAAGGACACAGGTTTTATTTTACTCATCTCTGTGTCTCTATTGCTTACCATGGTGTGTGATACAGTAACCAAGTATGTGAATGATTATATTTGTAAGTAAATACTTGAATGAATGGGAATAGAATGTGAAGAGCTGTGTGGGGGCCAAGAGTGAAACCCTTGAGGGGATTAAGGTGGGAGGAGAAAAGCCCTTGAATGAAGGACACTGAAAAGAAATGATTGGCAAGATAAAAAGAACTAGAAAAGCTCCGTGATCAACCATAACATCAACTGTTTTAAATGTAGCAGAGAGATCCAGTAAGATGATGACTAGAAAATGTCCATTGTATTTGCTTATTTATAACCAGTTGTCATACAGACAACAGTTTAAGTAGAGTGGTTGTGGATGTTGAAATGAGGAGAGAAGGGGTTGTGTAGAAGTCAGATCATAATGGACTAAGGAGTGAACAGGAATTGAGAAAGTAGATATGACACGTGGACTCTTTTGAAGGAATTTGGTTGAGAAGAAGAAGGGACATTAGAAGGCTGCTAAAGGAGAAATCTAGAGTCAAGGGAAAGTGCTTTCGTTCTGTGTGTTGTGGGTTTTTTTATAATAATACTTATTGTTTATTTTTCGTGGGCAACACTTTATAGGCCACAGCAAAGAAGCTTGAGAAGTTGAAAGTAGATTTAAAAAATGAGAGCATGATAGGCAGGAGGCAGAAAAGAATGAAATAGCATGCTCAGGCAGAGAAATTATCTCTGACCGGGAAGAGGAACCCTCTTATACCATAAGACTAGAGAAGAAAGGAGGAAAG
>NW_006775688.1:927078-962965 GCF_000442215.2 Lipotes vexillifer
GAAAGAGTGGGTGCTCTACATAATATCGGAAGTTCCTTCCAGATCTGTAGTACCATGAGATCTTTTGTGTATGCAAAGGCACAAGTTGACCTTGGGCTTAACAAAATAAGTCTCAAGAAACTCCTGAAGTCTGCCAAATATGTTGGTTTGTATTTAAGTCAAATTTGTAACCAACCACCAGTGTTTAATGGGTTTTGTGTGTTTCTAAGAGGAAAAGAAGATAGATAGATAATTTCATGGAGTTGCTTGCTGAATGAGTCTGAATACCCTCCTTAAGTGGTCCTTTTTTTAATGCTGCTTTTCCTTTTAGATGTACATCCTGGATTGCTCTAATTCTTGAGAACTCAAAAGATGTGATTTGTAATGAATGTTACTAGTTATCCTATGAAAGGTTATCCTATCTCAGGTGTCAGTAGTATGTGATATTAGTTACACATGCAAACTTTACTGTTAGAGCACTTCTGACTTACCAGTTCTGACTCAATACTAAATCTTGCTTATGTTCTTCTTTTAGTTATTACAAGAACTGTGTACAGTGTTTAATGTAGATTTACCATGCCGTGTGAAGTCTTCCCAATTGGGAATTATCAGCAATAAACAGACGCATACCAGCGCCATAGTGAAGCCACAGTCTAGCTCCTGTTCCTATATCTGCCAGCACTGCCTCGTCCACCTTGGAGACATTGGTGAGCCATTGGTGTGAAGGAATTGATAATGCATTCATGCTTTTCTTTGGAGTAGTCACAGAAAGAAATTATTTTCCTTTAAAAATACACACACAACTTAAATTGTCATAAGAGGAAACTATAAAATGTATTTTAAGGAACCTAGATTTTCGGAATGCTTTGGGATTGGCAAAGGATCTTGAAGGAAGTAACTTTCATATTCAGATTTAAATTTTATTCAGACTTTATGCAGTTGTAGGCAAATAATAAACCAGCAAAAATATAATCAAAGCTAAATTTTTCAAGAGTGGTGCCATAATATTTTCTAAAGTCTGTACTCCTTTGGAATTGTGGGGTTTATAAAAATTAGTCATTCTGAAGCTTAGATTGCCTTTTTTTTTTCTTCCTATCTGTGCATTAAAAGCTCATTTTTAATTGTTTCCTCTTTACAGTTAGATTTGTATTTCCATTTTATATATTTTATCTGGGAGTGTTATATAACTTATTTATTCTTGTTCATTCCTTTAAGGTGACCTAAAAGGGTTGTAAAACAAATTAACTATAGGATTATGTTTTGGCTGTCCTCAAATATCAAGGAATGGAGAGCATTACTGCTTTAAGTTCAAAGATTTTAGATTTCTTGATGTCATAAATCATTGACTTCATGAGAGGTCACATCAAAGTAAACACTAAAATTTCTACAGGGAGATTCAGTGAGTAGTATATTTAGATTGGTTTTGCTTTCAATGTATTCTTTGCACACACATAAATAATATTGCAATAGGTATGAGGTATTTTTCTTTTTCAAGATTTATTTATTTATTTATTTTTGGCTGCATTGGGTCTTCGTTGCTGCACGCAGGCTTTCTCTAGTTGTGGCGAGCAGGGGCTACTCTTTGTTGCGGTGCACGGGCTTCTCATTGCGGTGGCTTCTCATTGCAGAGCTCGGGCTCTAGGCGTGCAGGCTTCAGTAGTTGTGGCACACGGTCTCAGTAGTTGTGGCTCGCAGGCTCTAGAGTGCAGGCTCAGTAGTTGTGGTGCACAGGCTTAGTTGCTCCGCGGCATGTGGGATCTTCCTAGACCAGGGGTCGAACCCGTGTTCCCTGCATTGGCAGGTGGACTCTTAACCACTGCGCCACCAGGGAAGTCTGGTATGAAGCATTTTTCAAAATCACTTTATAAGATATTGAAGAAATACATAAATTTCAGATCATATTGTATAGTGTTTTTTGTTTTGTTTTGTTTTTAAGTGCCATATAACTCACCCCTTCTTGTGGGCCGGCTCCAGGTCACCAGCATAGTCCATAGTGGGAGCTGGTGATGCATGACACTAGAGGACCTGAAAAAGGGGGCTAGGTAAGCTTTAAAATTGGTTACATGCTGAATGTCCCAAATAGGGAAGGCTGGATAGACACTTCACACATAATCCTATAGTTAATTTGTTTTAAAATATTTTCTTTCTTTAATCATCTTAATTTAATTTTAATGTGTTTATTAATTTTAAATTGTTAAACTATAGCTGTTTTGGAAATATTACCCTAATGCTTGTTTTATCTGTTTGTTTGTTTGTTTTTAAACTAAACTTTCTTTTTCCTCCTCTCAGCTCGATACAGAAACCAGACCAGCCAGGCAGAGTCCTACTATAGGCATGCGGCTCAGCTTGTCCCCTCTAATGGTGAGTGGGCCATGTCAACTTGTGGTTGATTATGACACTTTACTCTAGATATAGAAAAATGGTAAATAGTTCAAGGCTCATCTTTCAAGTGTTAAGAAACCAAAAAATGTTGAGTTTTGGTATTGATTATTATATTTTTCCTTTTAACTGTACATTCTCTGTAACTGGAAATAAATTTTTTTAACTAATATTATGATTGTCAGTAAAGCAGTATAAATAGAATATCTCCTAATGTGATCTAAAATTGTTTCAACAACTCTGGCTTCCTTAATTACTTATAGAATAATTTTCTTTTTTTTTTTTTTTTTAAATATGTGCCTGATTTTTTTTTTTTTGCGGTATGCGGGCCTCTCACTGTTGTGGCCTCTCCCGTTGCGGAGCACAGGCTCCGGATGCGCAGGCTCAGCGGCCATGGCTCACGGGCCCAGCTGCTCCGCGGCATGTGGGATCTTCCCAGACCGGGGCACAAACCCGCGTCCCCTGCATCGGCAGGCGGACTCTCAACCACTGCGCCACCAGGGAAGCCCCCTAATTTTCTTTTTAATACCATCATTTCCCTCCTAGAAAAATTCTCTTTTATTACTAAAATATAATGCTTTTGTCTTTTGATGGCTCCCAAGATAGGCATTAGCAGTGATTCTTGAATTAAATTACTGTACATGTTTGGTGATCTACATTCTTGTTAAGCCACATTGAAAGTCCTTTAAATTCTAAAGGAGCCGCTTGAAGGCAGGGATGGCAGTTGGACAAATTATTTCATGTTGTCTGTGGCTGCTTTCCCACTAAAATAGCAGAGTTGAGTAGTTGTGATAGAGACTCTTAGATCCACAAAGCCAAAAATATTTATTGTCTAGCCCTTTCTGAAGTCTTATTTGAACTTACTGTGCTCTTCATCCTAATTATGTGACTTTTCAACCTAAATATAATATGTACCATAGCTGAAGTGTGCTGTTTTACATTATGCCATTTTAATGAGATAGTCATGAGATTTACTTCATAAAATACTCCCCATTGTTAATATAAAGATTTAAAAACTGACCTTCTGTGTTCTGATAGCAAGACTTCATGCATTTTGGGTTGCTTTAGAATATTAACTTTCTCCTCTAGGTCAGCCTTACAATCAGTTGGCTATCTTAGCTTCTTCCAAAGGAGACCATCTGACCACAATTTTCTACTACTGCAGAAGCATTGCTGTGAAGTTCCCTTTCCCAGCTGCCTCTACTAATCTACAAAAAGCACTTTCTAAAGCACTGGAAAGGTAGGGTTGACTTTTCCAAGAGGACTTTGTAACCTGGTAGCCTTCACCCCTCAAATTTGGGCATGTAAGAAATAATGGCCAGTTACCTATGCTTCTCTTCTCTTAGGTTTGCCTAATTTCTAAACATATACATTACAATAGTTTTGCATGTAGTCATCACTGAATTTCAACCAGTCAGCCTCTGATTTGTTCCCAGTGGAGGAGTACAGGCTGCTGAGTACTGACTCATCTGAGTGTGTTGCAGTTGAAAAGTCAGTCAGATGCCGAATCCTCTCCTTGAGTCACAGGTGCTCAAATAATGTGTTTTTGCAAATCGAAGTCTCCTGTAAGAGGTTTTAGCCATTTTGTTGCTTAAGATTCATGGAAGTTTTTCTTTCGTTTCAGCCGGGATGAGGTGAAAACCAAATGGGGTGTTTCTGACTTCATCAAGGCCTTTATTAAGTTCCATGGTCATGTGTACCTGAGTAAGAGCTTGGAAAAGTTGAGCCCTCTTCGAGAGAAATTGGAAGAACAGTTTAAGGTTAGATTTTTTTAAATAGAGAATTTTTTGTCTTGTCTAAATGAGGAAACGTAAGATTTGGAGAAGGCTTACTCCCACTTTTTATGTCATTACTTAATTGCAAACTGTTGATAAAACCTAAATTTAAAGCATGTGAAATTCTTGCATACAGCATTCCTTCAGTTTAAACTGAGGTGCTGTCTATGTAAAGAAATACAGCAGCAGTGTTTTCACTAAGTAGCTCAAAATATCATTTGGCAGAAAATATCATAGTGGGAAAAAACAATTTTTCCTCCTTCCTTCTCAGACCAAGCACCTTTCTTTTCTCAGTTTTGGAAGTCCTACATTTGATGGTTTCTGTATTTAAATATGATTCTGTTACCTACTTCATAGATAGTAACCCCATTCTGCAAACCGAGCGCATTGTTCTCATTGTGCTTTGATCTATCAGAGTTTGTGGCTGATTGAAGGAATGTAAAATGAGAGCTTCATTCAACAGGAGTATGTTGTACTAATTTGTATAAGGAGATAAAATTAAGTAACCTTTGTTCTATTTATATATATGAAAATAATTTTTTATTAGTATATTAAATTAGCAGTTTAAATGTAGTATAATTTATATAATATTGGAGGAGTCAAAAGTAAGTATTAGTATTAATTTTATTTTTAGTTCATATATTCAACAAATATTTGACTAGTATGTATCAGTCACTGTTTTAGTCACTAGAATCAACAGTAAACAAGACAGTCTCAAAGAACATTTTATATTTCTTGGTTACTTCTGAGTATCTATACACTTGGGGAATTGTCTGTAACTACTTTACAGTTTTATAAGTATTATAAAAGTTTCACATTCCAGAGATTGTTGAACTTAGACAGTTGAGATAATAAATTAGCCAAATATAGTCAGTGTGAAATAGTTTTTACAGATAATCATTTTTAGTTGATATTTTTTATGTGTAAGAGATCATACTAAATAACTATAATAGACATAGTTTGTTTTAAAATAAGCTTCTAGAGTCCCCTTCTGTTCTTTGCTTCTCTTAGTGACCTATTTAAATTTAGCCCATGATTTATAGAGTTGGGTACATGAAAGAAGCAACCAATTTTTTAAAGCCCTAGGCTGTTCAGCCTAGAAAGAACAAACAAGGCTAAATAGTTTCATTATAAGTTTTCAGTTCTATGAAGGATTATTTTAAAGTAACCCACCTTTGTCTTCCTGAGGTCAGAAATAAAATCTTAAAATTTAAATAAAGACTGTAGGGGGTTACTGAGGTGGTCTCTCTTTTGAGAGATTAAGAGTCGGATTGACAGCCATCTTTCTTGGACGGTTTAGGTGCAGTCCCATTAACTAGCAGGGAGTTGGACCAGATGACATTTTGATCTTGCTTCCAGCTCTGGTTCTGTGAAAGATATACTCCCTAAATGGGGAGGAAGGGGGGACCTACCTTAGTGAGATCTTCTCTATGTAAGTTATTCTTGTATAGAATCTAGTCAATTTTGTATTTGGTTCAACCTCAAATACTAATACTCTCTTCAGATATATTTCTGAATGTGAAGTTCTGGGGGGTGTATGTGGGCAATTGCTAAAATACACTTTGAAATATCATTCCAACACTCTGAGTTAAACATAGTATGAGGCAGATCTATTTTAAACCTCACCCAGTACTGAAATGTCAGAAGAAAGTTGTTGGAGTGAAATTTTAGCATAGTTGAGTAAGTATTTCTAAAGCCTTTATAGATAATTAGTATTATCCACATGTAAACATCAGTGTATCTGTCTAACTAGCAAGTCTTTAGCTACTAAGCAGAAACGTGTACCAACTTGAGGTTCGTTGAAGGACTTAAGGCCTGGGATTTAGGAATTGAGATACAAGGCTTTTTCTATCTGTTAAATGTGTGCTGTTTCTTAATGGTATTTAGTTCAGTATATTCCTCAACTGCTGTTGAAAGTGTCTTTGAGGAACGATAAGTCAGTTCCGGTTTGATTTTGTTCCCAGGGAACTCCTCTCGTTTACTAAAATACAATCCAAATGTTATGAAATTACAAGTGAATAATTACATATTTACTTCTAAAGGTCTGGGTTATTCCTTCACTAAGTGTTTGAGTACCTACTGTCTACTGTGTACTTTTCTGAAGCTCTTAGAGATATACAGGGGAGAACAAGACAAAGTCTGTGTGTTCATGAACTTACATTATCATTTGCTAGTACTAGGCTGCACTCACGCTTTAATGTTTCTGTGCACACACTAGAAAAATTTTTTTAAAGGGCTAGGATTTGTTTGGTAGGACATCACCTTCTAAAATAAATGCCAGTGGATTTATAGATACAAGGGATACATTGCTAAAAACTATACTTCAGGAAAAAATGCTTTTTGAAAAATACAAATTAATATTCTCATGCCAATATTATGCATTTCTGTAAATGATCAGCTTGATCTATAAGGTTGGATGTAGAGATTGAAGGAGAAGTTTTGAGGGAGAACTCTGGAGAAGAGATAGCATTTCAGGACATTTGGAGTAGAGGAAAGAAAAATGGTCGATATCTTTAGAAAAGGAGTGAGCATTCTTGATGTGTATACTGGAAAGGCAGATGACAAGGAAACAGAGAGATGATAGGGAGAACAGAGTTAAAGAAAAGTAGAATTGTATTCTTTTCCAATGATAACGTGAAAGGTCTTATTAGTAGAATTATAGAACTTATTCTGGATATTTCCGATTCTTTAACTCTGTAAAAAAAAAAAAAATCTCAGAATAGGCTAAACAGAGGCAGCTGTAAATTTCTGAGATGGTAGGATCTCTTGTCACTGCTGGTAGAACTGTAAGTAGTTTTCTGTTTCCCACCATAAGGCTAGTGACAGTGAATCGCCCACTTTCTCCAAAAATTTTCCCTGGGGAGGGAGAGTACTTGGCTATGCTAAAGTGTAGGGCAAAGCCAGGTATTATCTCTAATAGCTATCAACTTTGTTAGGAACTTGTGTTTGAAAAATATTTTATATGGGAGTAATCTAAATTTCTGTAGATATTAAGGTAGAAAGGGTGATGAAGTTAAGGCTAACTGAGAGCATGTAGGTGAATTTTTCCATATAGTGCTTATTAGCAGGTCACTGTGAACACCTAGTTATTAAGTAAAAGAAATTTGATTATGTAGACCATGCTTTTCTAATAGGGGAAAATGTAAGTGTAATAATTTGTTCAAGCACCTATAACACTTGTTAATGATTGCTTTAGTTTACCATTTACCCTGTGTTCCAGATATGTTCTTGCTATCTATCTCATTTATAAATAAGTTTCTTTTGGGACTTCCCTGGTTGTCCAGTGGTTAAGAATCCACCTCCCAATGCAGGGGACGTGGGTTCAACCCCTGGTTGGGGAACTAAGATCCCACATGCCTCAGGGCAGCTAAGCACACGTGCTGCAACTACTGAGCCTGTACATTGTGGAGCCTGCGCACCACAGCTAGAGAGAAGCCTGCACGCCGCGACAAAAGATCCCGCATGCTGCAACTAAGACCTGACAGGGCCAAAAATTAAATAAATAAAAAAATATTAAAAATAATAAATAAGTTTCTTTAAATGTGTCAAGCCTTTGAAAGAGTAAATCTTATGACAAATTTATTAAGTCATCTATTATGTACCAAGAGTTCAAAACATATTTTTTGAGTCTTTTTATTTGAAATTTTGATTTTCACTCTGTGCACCTACTTTCTAGTCATTGGTCCCAGTTTAATATTTTAGTATGTTTGCATCTCTTATAAAACAGCTTCTAATGGATTAAGATGTATGAATTTATTGATAGTCCCCTAAAATGTTTGTCTCAGATCATATTTTAAAAATATACAGGGACTTGCCTGGTGGCGCAGTGGTTAAGAGTCCACCTGCCAATGCAGGGGACACAGGTTTGAGCCCTGGTCTGGGAAGGTCCCACATGCTGTGGAGCAACTAAGCCCGTGCGCCACAACTACTGAGCCCATGTGACACAACTACTGAAGCCCTCATGCCTAGAGCCCGTGCTCCGCAACAAGAGAAGCCACCACAATAGGAAGCCCATGCACTACAATGAAGAGCAGCCCCCACTCACTGCAACTAGAGAAAGCCCATGCACAGCAATGAAGACCCAATACAGCCATAAATAAATAAATAAATGTATTTTTTTAATTATAAAATATATATGTATAATGTCTCATGGAAAAAAGTATTGTTTAAAAAAAAAACAGCTCAAACAGCTCTGTGGTGTCTGGGTTTAATCCTTTCAAGGCAAAAAGTCAACATGAGAAACATCAGACCATGTCAGACTCAATTAAAATACTCATCTATAGGGACTTCCCTGGTGGCACAGTGGTTGAGAGTCCGCCTGCCGATGCAGGGGACATGGGTTTGCACCCCGGTCCGGGAAGATCCCACATGCCGCGGAGCGGCTGGGCCCATGAGCCATGGCCGCTGAGTCGGCGCATCCGGAGCCTGTGCTCCGCGGCGGGAGAGGCCACAACAGTGAGAGGCCCGCATGTCGCAAAAAAAAAAAAAAAAATACTCATCTATAAATGTTACCTTTGTGGCTTTAAATGCAGACTGCCAGTTTAATTCTTGTGTCAAAGATGGCTTCTGTTCTTGATAATATATTCAATATTCCTGTCTTCTTTTACAGAGGCTGCTATTCCAAAAAGCTTTCAACTCTCAGCAGTTAGTTCACGTCACTGTCATTAACCTGTTTCAACTTCATCACCTTCGTGACTTTAGCAATGAAACGGAACAGCATAGTTATAGCCAAGATGAACAGCTGTGTTGGACACAGTTGCTGGCCCTCTTTAGTGAGTATTAAATCATTTAACTTTCTATGCCATCTTCTTTGGAAAGCATGATCTTAGGCATTTTCATCATTATAACAAAGCATTAGTAACATTAAAAAGTGTCCTACATTTCTTAATATCAAATCAGGGGCCTAAACCCTAAGTTCTGTCCGTTTATCTGCTGACACCCCCTCATCAACTGTATCTATAACATTTTTAACATAGGAAAGAAAATGGCTTTTTAGAAAGAAGCTGTAAGATATTTTAAGTATTAAGTAGGATACAGCAGGAGGCTCATAATAATATTTTAATTCGGACTGGTACACAATTTCAAATATCTTATGCTCTCTGAACACATTTTTTCTTTAAGTGTCTTTTCTTGGCATCCTGTGCAAGTGTCCTCTCCAGAACAAGTCTCAGGAGGAATCCTACAATGCCTATCCCCTACCTGCAGTCAAGGTCTCCATGGACTGGCTGAGACTCAGACCCAGGGTCTTTCAGGAGGCAGTGGTGGATGAAAGACAGTAGTAAGTGTCTCAGAGTTTCATGTTAGCTTGTGTGCTTTGTTTGTTTGATATTCAGATATGTAGAAACTGCCTTCTAAAACAGTATTGGAATAATGGAAAACTTTGTGTTTTCCACCTACTCTCTAGAAATTGAACTGAAGACTTCTTTGTATGCTTTTTATTTATTTGTTTGAATTCTTCATGCGAGGCACAATCTTAAGGATTTCTGACTCCCTGTGTGCTCCCCCTGTTCCTGGTTGCCATCCTGGGGAAAAGGCATTTTTCACATTTCAAAATGAAATAGAAGTAAAACCAGTTTGTTTCTTATTCATTATCATATGCCCCAATTTTATGCTTAGGAGTTGAAGGGAAGAGATTTTTACTTCTTCCATTCTTTTCTGTACATAAGCTGTTTGTTGCCTTTTAGTAACACCTGATTTGAGTTATATTTGTTTTAAGCATAGAAGATTGGAAGTTATTTTGGCTCTCACTATTTTCTCTGTAATTTCTACTCAGAATAATTCTGACAGTTCTTAGGAACTATTCATTTTACAGTGACAAATGAAAGCTTTCAGTGTATCTTTGATTATAGGAATAAATATTTCCAGTAAGGCTTTGCAGTGAGTGGGAAGTTCCTCCCCTGCATATATATTTTTTTCCCCTGCATATTTTGATGGTGGATATTAGGAGAGTCTCTGAAATATCTGCTTTGTGGCCCAGTATCTACACATTGACCAAGGTCACAACTTAGAAAATGTCCAAGCCACATTTAAGACCCTGTGATCCCTCTTACTGCATACTTCTCTTTCCTCTTTTCCCCTCAAACCTAACTTTAAGCACCTTCATTTTTGACATTGTCATGAATAGAGTTTAGCAACCTAGTACAACATACTACACATCTCCTTTCTGTGCCAATGTAGGTATTAGTAAGTCATACATATTTTTAGACATTGCTTTCTTGCACCGGGTTTTCATTTCTCGACCAGAGGTAGACATTTTTCCTTCCTGTGTGTACTTTAGAACTTGTGTTTGGTTCAGTAACTTACATCAGTAATGCTGTGAAAGAAGCTTTGATATTTTTATTTGGTTTTTTGTTCCTATACAGTGATCTTTTAGGCCCATTCTGTGCATTCCCATTTCTTTCTTTCTTTTTTTTTTTCCTTTCTCTTTTTAATTTTATTTTGGCCATGCCACGCAGCTTACAGGATCTCAGTTCCCTGACCAGGGACTGAACCCGGGCCATGCGCCGAGTCCTAACCACTAGACCACCAGGGAACTCCCAGTGCATTCCCATTTCTTATCGTTGCAAAGGATATTCAGCCAGAAGGAATAGTTTATTTACAAACTTTTTTACTTTTTCTTCCCTGTCATTTTCTCTTCCCCATTCCTTCTTTTAGATTTGTTGGGATCTTTAGAATTTGGCCTTGCAGGTATTTCATTCTGTCTTAAATTATGTTACTACTCATTTTAGGCTAGTGTGGGGTATTTCTCTGAAACTGAAGATTTTCCTTATATGTCTGATTTATCAAGGTGTAATAATCTTCATTTATATCTTTTAAATGATGAAAAAAACAATTCCTCTTTGTGAACTCAGAGTTTTATATATATTCAAATGACCTTCAGTTTCTTGCTTTTGGGCCTTTGCAATTTCTAGAACTTGTTTTCCTCTGTACTTTTTTTTGAGAGCATGTTATCTTAAGCTAACAAATGCATGAAATAGTGATGTATTTTTTTCCTTTGTAGAAAGCAAAGTTAGACTTAAGTAACCCACAGTGGGGTAAAGCAATATATCATTAAATCATTTCTCACACTCTTTTTCTGTAGTCTGTTTCTTGAGATCTCATATTTGTTGCATAAAGACATTGTTGTTCTAGTCTAACATTCTTTTTGGGTTATTAACCTTATTTTTCAACTGTCTCATAATTCGTTACGTCCCCAAAGACTTGTAGCAGACATTTATTCTTCAGTGTTTATTTCCTTGTATATTTTTTCTATATTATTCATTTATATTTTTTCAAGCAGCATATTCCCATATTTCAAAGTGTAAAACTGTCAGAAATAGTTGTCAGCTTCCAGGTTTTTTCTGTGATGTGGTGATGTACCTCCAATTTCTGTATCCTGGGCAACTCACCTTGGGCTTTCTTTTTTTTTTTTTTTCTTGCGTTATGCGGGCCTCTCACTGTCGTGGCCCCTCCCATTTGCGGAGCACAGGCTCCGGACGCGCAGGCCCAGCGGCCACGGCTCACGGGCCCAGCCGCTCCGCGGCACGCGGGATCCTCCCGAAACGGGGCACGAACCCGCGTCCCCTGCATCGGCAGGCGGACTCCCAAGCACTGCGCCACCAGGGAAGCCCAGGGCTTTCTTTTTTTAAAACACACTTTTCACCAACATTGGTTGTTAAATATTTCAAGAAAACCTTAATGTTACCTTCAGTAGATTGTGATTATTTTTAATATTTTAACTAAATATTAAGAATATTTTTTAATATTTTGCAAACTTTGGCAAAACTTTTGTATTAGGAAACAGAGGTAAGGATATTACAGCAATGTGTGGATTTTGTTGTATCATAAAAAGGCATAGTCATCACTTTGAACAGAGGATGTGATTTGACTATGATGTAACCACACCCCCATCACAGATTAAAAACTAGTAATGGGTTCCACAACTGATAATGTATGTGAAAACTGTAAAAACATAATGTGCTATTTCTCTGGTCAAAAATTTCTCAGTAAATATCAATGTTTAAAACTGACAAATTAATTTTACTAATTGTTAAATTAGGAGCCTGGGAAACAATCTGCAGTAGTAGGTCTCTATCATGGAAATTTGGCCCTTTTGGTGTTTCTTATCTAGACACATTTGGAAATATGTTTTAGGAAATCATACAGCCTTTAAAATGCTGAAGCAAGGGAAAAATACATAGTCACGGTCCTATAGGTAACACTTTCATGGCTTATTAGTGTTCTGGTTTTTCATGCAAAAATAAAGTCTCAACTATCTGTTTAATTTACAGCATTTGGCCTTGGCTAATTTCTCTTCTGAATAGTTTCCATCCCCATGAAGAGGATCTTTCAAGTACTAATGGTAAGGGCTACCTTAATCTTGTGTCACTGACATTGTTCTCCATCACTAATAGTGGGCTTAACGCCAGAGAAAAACAGGGTTTTGTTCTTAAGTGTTTGACTTTAAATGTAGTAACTCAGAAGTGACTTTGAGCTCTATATTGATTAAGTGGGTGGAAATAGAGGTAATGTTCCTCCAGTTCTCTCAGCAGCTTATTCTCCTATTTAGCTACATTTGCATAGGAGTCCAGAGAGTGTAGTACCTTCAGATTCTTTCCATCTTCCTTTCCTCCTCACTCTTAGTAGTTTTTTTTAAGGAACTAATGTGAACAACATTATTCTTTCAAAGTAATACTTGCTTATCATAGAACATTTGGGACATACAAACATAACACACGTCGCCCTTAATTCTTTCATACAGAGATACTTTCTGTACTATTCACATGACAGTGTATTTTCTTTGAGGCTTTTACTTATGTGTACATACACACAACCTGCATGTGATTGATGGAACTTTGTACCTGCTTTATAATTTAACATAATACAACTTTGTACCTGCTTTATAATTTAACACTACTTTGTTAGCCTTTTCCTTTGTCATTTAAACACTTTGGAACATGATTTTTACAGGCTGCTTAATATTCCGTCCTGTGGCTCTGCCATAATTTATTTTATCATTGTCCATTTGCTTAAAAAATTTCCCCATTATAAATAATCCTGCACTGAACAATCCGTAGTTGACTCCTTTCTGATTATTTTTCTTCCATTACATCAGTGCCCCTCAAGCATCATATTTGCAAATGAGTCACCTGGGATCTTGTTAAAATGCAGTTTATGACTCAGTAGGTTTAGGATAATGCCCAAGATTCTGTATTTCTTACAAGCTCCCAAGTGATGTCAATGTTGGTATTCAATACTTTGAGTTAACAAGGAGATAATCTAAACATTGTGATTAATGGATCCGAGGCTTTGAATCTTTAAGGCTGCTAGGGGGGGAAAAATGTCCATTGTAACCATCCTCCTCAGCACTGAGTAGTAGGTGAGTATTAGGACAATGTCTAGGGCCCAAAGGCAACATGCAAGGGTTTGACAGGTGAGTTATTCTATCAAGATTACTATAAAGAAGAGCAGAGAACTATGAGCATTATAGTTTCTTTCTGTCTAAAAAATACTTTTTTTTTTTAATTTAAGAAGTAATATCGTGCTGAATGACAATATTTTAATTAAGATATTTACAAATCTTGTTTTCTGCCCTTCTGTAGCTACACCACTTCCAGAGGAGTTTGAGTTACAAGGATTCTTGGCTTTGAGACCTTCTCTCAGGTAGATGGCTTTTATCACTGTTTACCTAGCGTATAAAAAAGCTTCCTAATCAACTTCCCTATATGTCCATTCTACTCTGCTTCAGCAATTATATTTTTAAAGTACAGGCTTGATGATGTCCCATTACTAATACAAAACCTTCAATTTACCCATCCCCAGTTGTTATAATATCTGTTTTAGCTTAATGTCCAAATGCTTAGTTTTTCAGTCATATTTCCTGCCACTTTCACCTTCCCCCCCTCCAATACTTACACATATTATACATACACTATGTCCTGTACTTGAATAGTTCTGTATATTTATTCCTCCAAAACTTTGTTCATGCTATGCCTAGAACATTCCCACTTCCTCGTTTGCCCTTCCCTTACCAACCTGTTAGCACTTAACCATACCTGTCCAAGGTCCAGCTCAGGTATCACTTAACTCTGTGAAACCTTTTCAAAGCTTATCGGAAGAAACTAACCCTTCTTTATTATGCTTCTCTTATTCTTTGTTTAGCTTTTATTTCTTCAGATTAAATCATAATTATTTGTTCCTTAAGGTAGGGACTATTTCTCATTTATCTTTGTATCCTTAGTATCTGACCTACTGCCTAGCAATTCTTAGATGCTGCTGCTTTTTTTTTTTTTTTTAAAGATAGCTTAATGAGAAATCTGAAAAATCCTTATTTTTTAGGTTGACTTACCTTTCTAACGTCAGTTAGTTCTTTGCTGTATGTACTTTATGATATGTATACATTTTTTCTGATTTAGATTGGGCCACCTTAAAGTGGATAGATTACTACTATTTGTCAGAATAGGCGTTTCAGAGACCCTTAGCATTGCCATGGTCATTTGAAGTAAATTACTTATAATGCAAGGTTAGTGTTAATGAAAACTGTATTCTTAGGATAAAAGAATCTTTCCTAATAAAAGATGGTGATTTATTTGAGCTCCTCTGTGAGAAAGTGAAATATAAGTAAAAATATCACATTAATATAGTGAATTTTGCATATTGTCTTTTCTACTTTGCTTCATTGTATTTACAGTCTTTGGGAGCGTAAATAAATTCAAACAAATGCAGTTGCTTACATTAAATAGCTAACCTGTATGGAAAAATCTGAAGCCATTGCAGTTCATTAGGTTTAATTTTCTATAATTTGCTTATATCAATTTTAGGAACTTGGATTTTTCCAAAGGCCACCAGGGTATTACAGGAGACAAAGAGGGTCAGCAAAGACAAATACGACAGCAGCGCTTGATCTCTATAGGCAAATGGATCGCAGATAATCAGCCAAGGTATTCCTCATCGGATACACACACAGCCCCCACATGAGTTTTAGACTTGGTATAATGCTATTGATTGTAAACTCTTAAGTCAAAATGTTGGTAACACAGCATCAAACTATGACCCTAGTGATCATACGTATCTCTTTATTTAACCTCTGTTCTCTCATTATACTGTCTTAGAGGAGTTTGCCTTGTCGCCACTGTTTATCATGAGCTTTTTCTCCAATTTATAAACATCTATATAAATCTAACTAAATTGTATGTTCACAGTTATGGTGATCTGTATTGACAGGGGCATGGTGGTCAGTTTCAGTCAAGACAGACCAGGATGGTGCTAGTTAAATATAAAGCAGGTATGGTAGTTGGTGTAATAGACAGGGCATAGGTTTTAGAGTCAGATAGATTTGAATTCAGTGTCTAGTTCTGCCACTCCCCCAGGTGTGTGTCCTTAGGATCACTGTGGTTGATTATAACCTTTCCAAAGTCAGCAACTGTTTCATATTCATTTTTGTATTCAGGTTCATATTGTACTGTAAGCCACTCACATGGTTGCATATTTGAATAAACTTAATACCTCTGAGCTTCAGTTTTCACGCCTATAAAACAGGAATTATAGCTACTTCAAGGGCCTAGTCTAGTGTCTTGTGCTTAAAACATGCTGAGTAAATGTAGCTGTACTTATTAGAGAACATTAAAAGGGCATGGGAATGTGTGGTGGTGATGTTCAGTGGGATAATGAGAATCTGAGTTTACATAACTGCTTTTTATGTTACCTGAACCCACACCGTTATACCCTGCTGTTTCCCACATTTTAAGGCTGTGGGACCCATACACAGTTCAGTTGTTATTGTCTTTTAGATTTGTGTTTTTCATATATGGATTTATTTTTACTTTTTTAGGCTGATTCAGTGTGAAAATGAGGTAGGGAAATTGTTGTTTATCACAGAAATCCCAGAGTTAATACTGGAAGACCCCAGTGAAGCCAAAGAGAACCTCATTCTGCAAGAAACAACCATCATAGAGTCACTGGCTGTGGATGGGAACCCAGGACTGAAATCAGTGCTGTCGACAGGCCGAAATCTAAGCAACAACTGTGACACAGGAGAGAAACCAGTGGTCACCTTCAAAGAGAACATTAAGCCACGAGAAGTGAACAGAGACCAAGGAAGAAGTTTTCCTCCCAAAGAGGTGAGAAGGGACTGTAGCAAAGGAATAACTGTAACTAAGAATGATGGAAAGAAGGACAACAACAAGAGGAAAACAGAAACCAAGAAATGCACCTTAGAAAAGTTACAGGAAACAGGAAAGCAGAATGTGGCAGTGCAGGTAAGCTGTATTTGAACTATTAAAGCAGGTAGAGGAAGGCTCACACAAAAGGCAAGATTTTTCATTTTGTTCCTAAAGCCTTGAGAATTGACTATTCTGGAAGCTTCATTGCATTCTTAGAAGGCTGCATAGTAAGGTCATGTAAAGAACTATGGTAGATGGGTACTCCACCAACTCTCAGGAATTGTAATGTGAGTGAAAAAAATCTCAACCTGATTTTTGTCAGTTCTCTCCAGTTTAAGTGACTGGAAATAACCAGTTGCAGAGCTATCAATTTCACAAAGAATTACATTTTCTTTGGAAGGTATAATTGTGGTTTATTAATGCTATAGTGGAAAATTTGGGGTCTTTTATAGATCCCATAGAACCAAGTATATTAAGGCTTACACGGTGGTTTTTTGTTTTTTGTTTTTCAGATTCACTATACAAAATAAAATATATTCTTGGGGAAAGATGAGGCTATTTTCCTTGACACTTATACCAGCCCTAGCTAGTAGCATTATATAACCTCAGTGTTATCCTGGCTCATGGGAATTTGTAAAGCAAGAACCCAAGTCTCTTGCTGGGAAAGGATAAACACTGCTCAGTTATTTGTAACTTTTCTTTTAAATGCACACACACACACACACACACACACACACACACACACACTGCTCAGTTATTTGTAACTTTTCTTTTAAATACACACACACACACACACACACACACACAACTTTCCAAGGAGATACAGATGATTTCATATAAACAAAAGAGTCTTTACTCTGTGCTGGTTTTATTAACACCGCTAATGTTTGTAGCCATTTGATTATTAACACATTTTGGCAAATGTATTTATTTACAGTAGGCATGAGGAATCTTACAGTTTTGAAGTCTGCTTGCAAATAAACATTACCTGCAGTGCATTTCCCTTACAGTTTTTTGCAGGGAAAGGGAGAAATAAGAACATAGTAGTTCTGTTTTAAGGTTAATAACAGGGGAAGAAACAGAGAAAAACATGGTAGAAATTGAGGAAAGGCACAGAGAAAGTGAGAGGTGTTGGGGAAAGGCAAGGAAGAAAACAAAAGAATTATAAGGCCACAGGACCAGTGTCCCCTAAAGGGATAAAGAGTTCAGCATTTCCTGCCTGCTGTGGCTCTATCCTCTGAAACTGCCTCCCCAAAAGGTCCAGATGGAAAATAAAATCTCTTTTCTGGTCTCATCCTTTTTAAATCTGACTATTGATGATTAAAGAAAACCTGACAGTTGTCAATATATCACCACCCTCTGTACCTCATCCTGAGTTTTCTATAAATGCTACCTATTTTTACTCACTTTACTCATCTTTACATTACTTGAGCAGTGCATATGGCATCTACTTCTCTCCAGCTCCATGTGTAGGATCTCAGGCCTGTTTCTTACTGCTGAAAGTATCCTTATTTATTCTGGGGGTGGTAGGGTTGCAGGGTGGAGGGTGGATGCCTGACTGATACCCTTAAAGCTGCCCAGATGAAGTTAAACTGAGGGCCAAAAGTGTCTCATCTGTGGATTAGTGGTCATTATTCATTCATAATTCATGTACATTAAGAGAATACAGGGCCATGAGGCCCATAACAGTGGCTTGAGATCATAGGCAGCTTTTTAAACCTGTTGGCATCAGGTGTCTCGTTTGTAAAACAAATGAGTTCTCAGGTCTTTTCTGTATTTCGTACTTTTATGATATTGTGAAAGCAAAATAATTAGACAAGTAAAACTAAGCCCTTATAACTTTTTTTGGCAATTAAATAATTTGACTTTCCCATTTTTAATTTAGGTGAAGTGAAATATCTGCAGCATATACTTTTTTTTGCGGGGGGGGCATAGTAGAATTTTAAATACTTTCTTAGAGTAGGTGCTTCTTTCTGACATGTTTGAGTTTCAGATTATTATAGATAGTTTTGCTTCTGGTTGGTCATAGGTAAAATCCCAGACAGAATTAAGAAGGACTCCAGTGTCTGAAGCCAGGAAAACACCTGTAACTCAAGCCCCAAGTCAAGCAAGTAACTCCCAGTTCATACCCATTCATCACCCTGGAGCCTTCCCTCCTCTTCCCAGCCGGCCAGGTAAAAATATATGTTTTGTAGTTTCTTCTGGTGAATTCCATCTGTGTAGGAGTTTCTGTTAACCCGCTGAGAAATATTAGACTCTGAGTGACATTACTAAACCATAATGTTAAAAGGTATAAGGGAGTTCTCTTTTCCCTAATGTTTATGAAATTGTTTTTTGAGCCATTTCTCTGTAGTTTATGTACAAGTGTATGCTTGTTATTATGAAGGAATTCCTGTCACTAAACATGGCATCTAAGAAACTGCCTTTAGGATACTCCAGTTACCTCCGTGGATAGAAGTAGCGGCCAATAGTCTATATTTAATTCTTGAAATCAGATTAAAGATTGACACTTGATCAGTCTTACTTGATGGTTGATCCCTGTCTTTTATAATTTATTAGAAGACCTCTTCTCCACCCCAGCCCAAAATGACTATACTATTTTTTGTCTTTCTTTTGCTAAGTTTCCTTAGAACTAAAGCTATGTTCTTCTGTTTTGAAGGGTTCCCGCCCCCAACCTATGTTATCCCCCCTCCTGTGGCATTTTCTATGGGCTCAGGTTACACCTTCCCAGCTGGTGTTTCTGTCCCAGGAACCTTTCTTCAGCCTACAGCTCACTCTCCAGCAGGAAACCAGGTGCAAGCTGGGAAACAGTCCCACATTCCTTATAGCCAGCAACGGCCCTCTGGACCAGGGCCGATGAACCAGGGACCTCAACAACCACAGCCACCTTCCCAGCAACCCCTTACGTCTTTACCAGCTCAGCCAACAGCACAGTCTACAAGCCAGTTGCAGGTTCAGGCTCTAGCTCAGCAGCAACAATCCCCTACAAAAGCTGTGCCGGCTTTGGGGAAAAGCCCTCCTCACCACTCTGGATTCCAGCAGGTAATTTACAGTTGTGTGTACTGTCCAGCTGAAGTAAGGAGAGGGGAAGGTTGAAATTATTCCGTGTTTGGTTAATTAAAAATACTAGTTAAGCATTCAGCTACTTCATGCTTAGACTTGTAATGATTATGGGAACACATAAGTCTTCTCTTTGCTGTTTAGGAAAGTTCAGGTGTTCTCCTTTTTACTTTTGTAAAGGACAATAGACCTTAACTACCATTCTTTGCTGCTACTACTTATGAGCTTTATAGAAAAGGATTTTCTGTAAATAATTTCCTCTATTTGAACCTAAACTACAGAAGGGAAATAGTATCGTAATCTAGATGAGGTGTTAATGATACCAGTCTTAAATAATTTGTCATCCCACAGCACTTGAAGCAGAAGGAGAAATGTGTGCACGCCCACCCACACTCACACCCTCATTTGTTAAACCTCTTAAATAATGGAACTGAAAGAGAACATGAGTTCAGTGCCCTTAATCTGTTCCCAGAAAGCTCTGTGTATTGAAAAACGTAAAGAGCAAACAAAACTGCATTGTCTAGAGTTTTGTTGGTGGTAAAATCTCTCAGATTCATTCTGTGATTCCTGAGTACTGAGTGTAAGTAACATTGCATTTTATCCTCATCTTGGTGACAGGCATCTCTTTTTTAGTATCAACAGGCAGATGCCTCCAAACAGCTGTGGAATCCCCCTCAGGTTCAAGGCCCATTAGGGAAAATCATGCCTGTGAAACAGCCCTACTACCTTCAAACCCAAGACCCCATAAAACTGTTTGAGCCGTCAGTGCAAGCTCCTGTAATGCAGCAGCAGCCTCTAGAGAAAAAAATGAAGCCTTTTCCCATGGAGCCATATAACCATAATTCCTCAGAAGTCAAGATCCCAGAATTCTACTGGGATTCTTCCTACAGCATGGCTGATAGCAGAGCTGTAATGGCACAGCAAGCCAACATGGACCGCAGGGGCAAACGGTCACCGGGAGTCTTCCGTCCAGAGCAGGATCCTGTGCCCAGGATGCCATTTGAGGTGTGTGTCCTTTCCTATCACCAGGCACTTCAGAGTTAGGTCTGGGGATGCATGTCCTTTAAATTTCTCAAGTAGATGTTTATAAAGGTCACTCTGCTTCATTAGTGCTGCAGAATGCTGCTGAGTAAATGGGTGCAGCTTTTGGTCTCCTCTTTCCAATTGCATAGTATGCTTGATTTGGGGGAGCTGAAGAATTCTGTTCCTGATTTTGACCTGTGATGGTCTGGCAGAGAAATCATGTGCAGAAATCTCTAACACAGCATATTAGAGAATTCTGAGACAAAGCTCCTCTCAGTTGGGCTGAATCATCTAAGTTTAAAAATAGGTTTATTTCATATTTAAACAAATTGTTTTCTGAGAGGAACAAAGCCGGTTATCTTTGATAGTGGAGTTCCCTGTCCTTGTGCTTTTTATTCATGAGAAACAGGTATGTGTTTGTAACTTTTAAAAAAGCTGTTTCTCTGTTAGCACAAGATAGGCTAATCACTTTGCTCCGTTGGCATTGTTTTACTCACTGCCCACATTAACCTTTTATGTTCTGCTCTGTCACTACTTTTGCTTCTTTCTGTTGTTTCGATCTTTCTCTACCATTGTCCTTGTGTCACTTTGCTTTGGTGTTTCAGAGCCTTTTCCTCTTCGCATAATACTGTCTCACTATTCATTACTTCTTCCTCCTTGACTTTAGTTGCCTTCATCCCCCCAATCATGCTACTACTCCTTTGTGCTTTTGTCATCCCTTATTGCATCTCACTGTGATCCTTTCTGTCACTAGGACCCCAAGGGCTCCCCTCTACTTCCTCCGGACCTGTTAAAGAGTCTGGCTGCCTTGGAGGAAGAGGAAGAGCTGATTTTTTCTAACCCTCCTGATCTTTACCCAGCTCTGCTGGGGCCTCTCGCCTCTCTTCCTGGACGAAGCCTCTTTGTATGTATTTTACATAATTCTTCTTCTTGCTCTAACCTCAACTTCTTTTCTGAGATTTTGTAGTACTTGGAATAGGTGGTTTCTTCTTTCTAGGGCTTTCCTTTTTTAGAGAATTTTAAAACTTATTTCCTGATTGCCCAAACTAACCGTCAAATGGTAGTAGAACATAGCAAAACATGTCTGATTCCATAGTTTCCCCAAATCTTATAGCTTTGTTACATGTTATCCAGAAAGCATCCTGCAGGGCTGGTCACACACAGAATGTGATGCTGGCCAGTTAACTTACTTTTCAGGTATCATTTCCACCTGGACCCAGGAATTTTAGGTGTCATTTAATCTTGTTTAGGAACAGTGAGGTTTTTCCTCATGTATTCAAAATATGAAATAAATAATGTTCTAGATGTTTTACTGAATAAAAAAATTCTAGATTGATTTTACCGAACAGTATGTGGTTCTTTTCTGTTTGGTTAACTAAGAGCCCTGATCTAAATTCAGAGCCAGATTCATAAACAGAATGAGTGAAAATGAAAAGGCCTCTATTTATAAACATAGTTGGAGTAACATAAATGAGTGAACACAGAGAAGTAACTAGAATGACATAAAATAAAGTCTAAGAATTGATTAGTGGTATCTTTTAAAAATAACCTTCTGTAACCCAGTGTGCATTTCAAAGAATGCCATTGTTTAGATATTTTACTAAGGTGGGGGGACTGTAAGAAAGATGTATGCTATGAGGTCTTTCCCCCGCTTCCTTCATGCCATCTTAATAAAACAAAACAATTCTTGAGTTCCACTTTCTCGCTGTTTCTTTCCCATAAACACGGGGTAAGAAGACATTCATAAGATTAAAGTGCATTGATTTTAGTATTAGGAGAACTGAAAGCTGCTTAATGGCTCTCGTGACAAACTGCCATCCCTGGCACTTGAAGTTCCCTTAAGAATTTTCCTGAGTGAGTGGCCACAGAGACCTCTCACTTCCCCCACTAAAATTAGCAGAAATAAAAGATCCCCTAGACACTTGAACAGTCGTAGTGCAATGGCAGTGCCTAGAGGTTGTTGAATGTCCAGATACTAAACTGTTGCCTCTATGTGTTTGCCTTTCTTGCTCCTTTTTTTTTGCTGCGGTGGCTTGAGGGACAGGCAGGGGAGCACGTCTCTGTACACTAGTTTCCTAATCTCTTTGTTCCTGTTGTGCCTGCCCCTTCCGTTGGAAATGAAGCTGATGGTGGAACAAGCGGAGGGGGGCCTTTTAGTGGATTTTTTTTCATGTTTAAAAAAATCCTTGCGGTAGCCCTTCTTATATTTAACATCGTTAATGATGTGTGTGAAAGTGCCTTGCATGTAGCAGGTGTTTAATAAATGCTTTGTTGACCAACAATTCAGTGACAGTGAGCATCAGAGATTCAGCTTTTTTTTGCCTAATAACTTTCTTAGGGCCAATAAATGTAAGCTTGACTTCAGCAACTATTTTAATAATATACCACAAATAGAGTTGTTAGGAACCATGCTAACAAAACCAGTTGTCACATGGATTTAAAGGCTTTTTAAAAGTCATTAATGTCAGTGTTTTAAAAATTTAGGGAGGAAACAGTGCCAGATCAGTTCCCCTTCTTGTTTTGAGAGTATTTTAAATGCAACTGTTGACAAAGGGATTCCTGAGGTTCTTTCCTAGTGAACACTCCAAACTGCCAGTTTCCAGGGTCCCTGCCAGGATCTCTGTGCTAGATTAGAGGTGCTGATCAGGAGGGTTCTGTCTGACTCACCTGTGACAACTGGCACTTATCTGGTGTCATGGCATTAACGAATTTGAATTTATGTCTTCTAAGCTTTAAATTGTACAAGATAGGTGAGTACAAGTATGCTTAAATTGGGGTCTTTTGGTTGCATGGTATCTTAAAACTAATATTAAGAAAATGGAAGGCATAATTTAACTACCTTTTTTTCCGGGACTGTGAAGAAATCCTTATTGGAGAAGCCCTCAGAACTCATGTCACATTCATCCTCTTTCCTGTCGCTCACCGGATTCTCTCTCAATCAGGTGCGTAAACAGTGAAGCATCCTGCTTTGTGCTTTTATTGTGGGCTAGTATTTTCTTTCCCGTTCTATTTCAATATGTCTGTTTTTCTCTTTCCTTTCTCTTCCATATATTGGTGTTTTCCAGGTATTTGATTTTGTTCCCCACCCCCCTTTGATTAGGGTACACTAGAGACTTGTATAAGTTTGAATTGTTTAACTTCTCATTAATGTTAAAGTCTCTGGGGCTCTGTTGTTCAGCAAGTAAATTATTCATACTTTCTAACCCAGGTGGTTTACATAGAGCAAAATAAAGGGTGAGGGAAAGTAAAAGGCAAATGAATTAAACGGGAAAACTGAAAGAAACAGAAGTAAAAGCCTTCAAAAGTTTGTCTTGCAAAGAAAGGCTTAAGATAAGCATCCATGAGCATGAACACTGCATTTTCTTAAATCTCTTTCTTTGGCGTGAGTTTGTTAACTTGGTGGTCATTGTCTTTCAGGAAAGATACCCAAATAACAGTGTGTTCAATGAGGTATATGGGAAGAACCTGACAACCAGCTCTAAAGCAGAACTTAATCCCTCAATGGCCCCCCAGGAAACATCATTGTACTCCCTTTTTGAAGGGACTCCATGGTCTCCATCACTTCCTGCCAGTTCAGGTATTGACTAGTCTTTAAATTATAGACCTTGCATTTCCCGTACACTCAGGTTGATTAAGAGATAGTATGATTGTGTTTTGGTGGTTTTTGTTTGTATTTTGTTGTTGTTGTTATTTGTTTGTTTTTAAAGTAACTTCTGAAGGAAAATAGGAAAAAAAGCCTGATGAACTGGTTCATATGATAAATGACACGAAAAAGCTGTTTTACATCCTCAGTAATGAGCAGAGTTGTAAGGGAGAAAAATACGAGTTTTATCTTAAGGTTTGCACCTGTTTTTTAGTTTTATTTGTAGATATTCGTTCTTTGCAGGAAAAGTTGCACTTTTAAAAATACAGAGTTAATAGTAATTTTTAAGGTTAGGCAGTTCTGTTCTGATAGAGAAGAGCAGTTATACTTACCTGAAAGAGGCACACCAAAAGAATGCATTTATTTGACAAAACTGTGTACTGTTTTATTTTGTAAGGCAAGGAATGTGCCTTAGGCATGCACAGCAAGACAGACGAGTGCATTTGGCAGGATCCCTTTTGGGGCCTTTATTTGCCTTTCTCCTGAAACCTTGTGATTATTGTTAACAGAATTTAAGTGATCAGACCTACAGGAAACTTTCATTCTTGGCATGTTTGTGAAACATCTTTGTTTAATGTCCTGCGTTGCTATTATTTCATAGATCATTCAACACCAGCCAGCCAGTCTCCTCATTCTTCCAACCCAAGCAGCCTGCCAAGCTCCCCTCCGACACACAACCACAATTCTGTCCCATTCTCCAATTTTGGACCCATTGGGACTCCAGATAACAGGGATAGGAGAACGGCAGATCGGTGGAAAACTGATAAGCCAGGTGAGATCCAGACTTCATTGCTCAGCAAAAGTGAAAGAACTTACTCTACCCTTCCCTAGCTTTTGGCATTTGGCAAGGATAGAACAACGTCTTGAATTATTCTTATCTCTTCATTCCTAGCCATGGGTGGGTTTGGCATTGATTATCTCTCAGCAACATCATCCTCTGAGAGCAGTTGGCATCAGGCCAGCACTTCAAGTGGCTCCTGGACAGGCCATGGCCCATCCATGGAGGATTCTTCTGCTGTCCTCATGGAAAGCCTAAAGGTGAGTGGGTCAGGTACAAGAACCGCAAGAGATGTCTCTGCTTTCATTCACATAAATGGCTAATCTTATTCCTAAGGCCCTGAGGATTGATTCATAGCACATATCTAGCAAAGTCCTAGAAGCACCGTCTGCCTTATAAGATTCTTGAATAGGACTTTTTTTTTTTAATTTGTGAATTCACTAGTGATAAAGCAGTATCCTCAGGGGGACAGACATGAAGGTTTTAATTGGATTCTAAGATAAAGAAAATTCGGACTCACCTTGGAATGTTTTATTTAAGCCTTTTCTAAACAAGTCAAAGAAGGGCATCTAATTTCAGAAATGTTTTGTTTGCCTGAAACCTTTCTGGTAAATGCTCTGGTCTCACATGGAGCTGAGTTTTAGCAAAAAGACTTTATATAAAACATACTTCCACCTTTTCTGGGATCTTAATGGGAACTAACCTGTCTTGAAGACCTGGTCTTAGAACAACTTTTTCTAATAGCTGGGGTTTTTTAGGGTTTGGGAATCTTGGGGCATACATGCCTTTATGTTTGGCTGGGATTGAAAAACAAATCCCTTAAAGACAACCAGGCATTTGACCTCTGCTGACAAGCTCTGGGCTGTTTTTCAGTCTATCTGGTCCAGTTCCATGATGCATCCTGGACCTTCCGCTTTGGAGCAGCTGTTAATGCAGCAGAAGCAGAAACAGCAGCGGGGACAAGGCACCATGAACCCTCCACACTGAGGCCAGAGTGGCAACCCTGGGAATGAAGGCTCCATAAACCATGGCATGTTGGGTTTGCAGGACTGGCCCACACAGTCCCCTGCAGGTGGCAGCCCTCTTTTCTGTTTCTCGCTGTTGAGAGGGTGTAAGTGTTCCACCAGCCCGCTGAGTGTGCACGAAATGTCTGCAGTGCAGCAAAAAGAAAAAACCATCAGGAACTCTCCGTCCCCTCGGGGCCTTCCGGAGGGAGAGAGGAACTGCTGTTTGTCTCACTCAGTTACCTGATATCACCGCCTTTCACCTTCTCCATCGTGCATGTCCCCAGCCACATGGGAAGTGAAAGCTGAGAAGGGAAGGCAGATGGGAGAAGCCAATGGGAACGTCTCAGTCCTTTTTTTCCTTTTTGGGGAGTAAAATAGGAATCCATTAATGATTGCTTTGCTGACTGAGAATGTAGTTGAAATTACTCCTGAACATCTTTTATTATTGTTATTACTCTCAGTAGTAAGATATCACATTGAATTCTTCCATACACGGATGTGCTTCTTCTAGTCAGTGTGTAGCAAAGAAAGCCCCGTGCACTGCTCCTGTGAGAGGTTGGTGGTGACAGGATGGGGAAACTGACCTCTTCAGCCAGTGGAAATGTTCCGTAAGGGAGAGGACAAGGCCTCAACTTTCACTCAGAAGGTTCTGGTGGGCCCTCCTCTGGCCTGGAGACTCCAGCAGGAAATGCCCTTCACTCTGTAGGTGCTTGAGCCCCAATCGAGGATTCAGCATGGGTGGTGGTGCTGGGCTGGACTTGCAGACAAACCGCTGTAGGATTTTAAATTAACGTTTTTGATTCCTGTCCATTTTACAGTAGCAAAGCAGGCAGTCCCACAAAAGGCAGGCTAGTCCATTCATGGTCTGACGCATTTTAATAGGTAGAAGCTTTCAGTGTGGTTATTTTTTGTTTGGTTGGTTTTTGTGCCCCCATCCTACTTACCACCCACCTCCTCCTTTCCCTCCCTCCACCCCTTTTCTACCCTGTGCTGTGTGCTAGTAATCGTTATTATTCCTAACATGCACAACATCTCGCCAAGAAGCAACAGCATGGGGTCCAGCAGCTGGGGCCCAAAAGACAGTCTGAAGAAGAAGGAAGCAGCAGCAGCGGCGTCTGCATAGCCCACCGAGGGGCCAGGCCCCCGCCCGGCTGCAGTCTCCCAGCCTCCACTTTCAGAGTGAAATTCAAGGCAACATGGACACGTGTGCGTCACGCAGAGAAGAAAACACAAGGAAGTCCATTCTGGAAAAGGCGAAAGGAAGGAAAATAAACTTTTATTTGCTATTTATTAGAAGGAAAGAGGACTGATAATTTTCTTGTGTAGAAACAGAAGGACAGCATTTCTGATAGTCATTTCATGGAAAAGTAATATTTTAAGGGGAAATTATGGAAACAATCGAAATGTCCAATTGCTGTGCTAGTGGTAGCGTTTATTTTCTGGGAGAGCTCTCCTTTGTGTGTGTGTGTGTGTGTGCGTGTGCGTGCGTGTGTGCGCATGTGCGCACACATGCCCGTCTGCTCCCCCAGAGGGGAGGGGTGATGCGTGTGAGTGTGTGGAGCTAGCGTGGGACTTAAGAGCTGGAAAACAGCTGCAGAGCAAAGCACATCCAGGAGCCCCAGTCGTCACTGGAGTCTGGGCAACCCCAGCAATGAAACGGGGTGAGATTCATGCTCATTGCTCTTCCGTGACAGTGGTTGGAGTCCTGTATGCTTACATTATTGCTCTTTTAGTTTGACATGGTGTTTGAGGTTTTTTTTGTTTTGTTTTATTTTTTTGAAAGGTCCCAAAAGGTGAAGTCCCCCACCCAGTGTCAATATGAAACCTTTTGTGCTTCTCTCCAGCCCCTTCCCCGTGTCCACCTTTCTCCCTTCCCTCCGTCCCAAGCCTCCTTCCCCGCTGCCTTTACCCATTTGTGTGTTTGAGCTCTGCATTCAGGCAGCTGCAACATTCCAGTGTTTGAACTGTCACGGATTCTTGCGCCCTTGCCACGCTCACCAGGTTCACCGTCTCGGTCCCACGTAGTGCCCAGGTCCCATCTACAGCCCCATTTCTGCATGAGAATTTGATGTATGGAATGTTTTCTGACTCTTGGGGCGGGGTTCCTCGCCTTATCATCCTCAGTGTGGAGTAATGAGGAGGGAGAGGAGAATCTTCATCAGAAACTGGTTTTGTGTAGTAAACTTTCTTTTGTGTTTATTTTTTTGTTTTTGTTTTTGTTTTTTGTTTTGGTCTGTCTGTGCAAGACCTGCAGCTGCTGAATTCAGCTTTGCCTTTAATTAAACCATGTTCTCTCCAACCAGATCCGCGTATAGATTGTTTCTTTTTTATCCTAAAAGAAAATCCAACTTAAAAAACAAAAGCTTAAACTACTTACAGGTCATCTAGGGGAAAGCAAAGAAGGTCAAAAATCAAATATGCTTCAGGGTTATTTTTGCTTTTAGTAATGTTCCTAACCAATATGCAGGATTATGGAAAGGGATGGGTAGAAAGAAACTGTCAATTCTTTTAACAGCTCAGCATTTTTATTCTTATTGTCACCCTTAATAAAGCAACTCAGAGATAGTTTATCCTTTCGGCCCAGTAAACTCACTAAGTGTGATGAGCAGCAACAGTAATTGGTGTTCTTTGCTTTGGGGTTGTATTTCTTCAAGTTGTGTCCCATATTTCCAGTGGTAGCCTGCTGGGCCTTTGCATGTGCCAGAAGCCAGCACCACAGCTCACCAGTGTGTGTGTGTGCGTGCCCAGCAGCTGCCCTTTCACCTTGATGTTGATTCAGTCTACACTTCATTTCCTAACGGTGCTTTTCACACACACCTACACACTTGAAAAATTGTTAACAAAGCCACATATATTCTACAAAAGGAAGTGGGGGGATTAAGGCCAGGTCTTTAGTATTTATGGAAAACTCTCACCCAAGTTAACCCTGAAAAACTGGGCCATTTGATTAAATGATAACCAGAATAAACCGATAGCATTCTATCATGTATATTACTAGAGTACTTATCATAAAATGTTACCTACTAGGGTAGTACTAACCAACTGGCTTCCTGAACACAGCTGCTTTTCATTTATTTATTAGTGGCGTACATTCATTATTGAACTCATAAGAAATGTTCCTCCCTGAGAACACATGAAGGGATGTAGTTCTAGTATTTTAATTTTCTGTGGAATTAAAAGCTATTTCAGGGGTACATAACTCAGTCTAGGTTCTGTTTAAGCAACAAGACTGTTAACCCCCCAAAATGTTATTTTGTGTGTGTGTGTGTGTGTGTGTGTGTGTGTGTGTGTGTGTGTGTGTGTGTGTGTGTGTGCGCGCGCGTACGCCTTCTGAATTACCTGTAAAGTTACCTGAGGCCCTAGGAGTCTGTGATAGTAATGGTGCAGGAATGGGGGTAATTACACTTAGGTCTTGGGCCTGCACTCTGGGTATCTTGTTTTTGTAAGTTTTTTATTGAGGCATCACATACACAGAGAGGTGTACCAATAGTAAGTATACAACTCGGTGAATTTTCACGAACTGAATATATCTGGGTAGCCAGCACTCAGAGCAAGAAACAGATTATCAGCACCCTAGAAGACCCCCTCATGCCCTTCCAGACTCTTCCAACCACCACCCCCTCCCCGCCTCCAAGGTAATCACCATCTTAAGTTCCACATCACTGTCTAACAGGTTAAATTTTAACAGGGAAAAGTAGATGAATTAATACTTCCAAACAGCGCTGTCTGTACAGTGTACTGCAGAGGCGTGCTGAATCTTGCAAATGACAGTACCTCCTTTTCTTCAACTTTGTAGGTTGTGAAACATCCTAGACGACTCTAGGAGTGCTTTCCAAGTCTGTAGTTGCACGTTCTTCAACAAAAACTTTGGGGAAAATGCCAACTTTCCCTTTGCACTCCCCCTCCAGCCATTCTTCATTCACTGATAAAAGGAAAAGTATACTTTAATTTCTAAAATGAGTATAGGAGAATTACCTCATCTGAATATTGCACACATCTTTCGTCAGTCCTTCACCCCCCAAGCTGTGCTAACGGAAAAGTCTGCTTTGGAAAGTGACTGGAGGTAAGAGCAAACATAGGACTTAGCCATTTCCTTATTGGTTTCTGTCTTGGACATGATAATGGAGGAATAAAGTGCAGAGGAATGAATTCGACTTTTCAAAATGTTACCAGAGAAACAAAGTGAAAGAAATTGAATAATGAATCTTTAGATATGATTTTTTTTTTAACAAAGAGTTTTAGCTTTGTTGGGAATCTTTGTTTTGATTACAGGAAAGGGACATGCAATTGGTTAAATATATTAATAATGAATGTTCACTGGTGAATGATCAAAGAATGGAGAGTCGGAGCTAGTGATGGGTTCAGTCCATGTTTGTAAAATATAAGAGTTTTCGTAGCACCTACTTTGAGACTAATAAAGTGCAGGCACAGACTTCATAACTCAGTTGTAGATAATATCCCCGTTTTACTAAGGAAAAGGAGACCCAGAGAGATTAATAGCTTGTTCAGGGTCATTATGCCAATAAATATCAGACACCTTAGGTATGTATGACCTACTCCAAAGCCAGACCATAGAACCAGTTCAGAAGTTCATCTTTGGATGTAAGACATCTGTATCAGATGTTACAGCAGCACTGGTGCTTGGATCCTGTCCCCAGAAACTCTTGCTTTAATTAGTGTGGAGTGTGGTCGGGCATCGGAGTTTTTTCTACAGTTCACTCAAGGTGATTCTAATTGCAAACTGTTGTCTTGATTCTTCCCCCTATAATGTGAGTCATGGATCAGCATTTGTTTGTTGTGGATCCTGGGAGCATACTAGAAATGCCAAAATCTCAGGTCCTACCCCAAACCTGAGTCGGAATCCATATTAACAAGCTCCCCAGGTGATTCACATTTTAAATTTGAGAAACTTTTGGAATGAAACTCTCATAACTTGAATACAGTTGAACTCGCCCCTCAGCCCCACACAATGTTTATGCTGAATTCTGTTTTCTCTGTAACTGTTATAATATCAAAATATTACATGGATACTTTCTGAATGAGACCAACTTAGACTTTTATACATATCCCAGTAAAGAGTACACCACCTTCTCTGCATACCTACCCAGAAGGTTTTTCAGAGCATTCACTTGTCTTTTTCTTATCCCCAACCCTGAAAAAAAACCTCTGGACAATTAAGCTGATTGGTTGATACTGACACTTAAGAAATGGTGTGCGGAGTTAAATCCAACTCTTACAACTGAGTTTCCATTCTCCCTTTCAGAAGATATGCACTGACTGTGCATCCTGTTTCTGTTTTTCATTACTCATATTTTGAGTTAGTTGCCACAGTCTCGTACACTCACTCTTTACCCCATTAAATTTAAAATCTGCTCTCATTTCTTAACCTGTTAGATATTCTGTTATAATTGATAATAGTGTTCGGTTTTCACTACTTTGCATTACTAATGCACAAGATTTCAGCCATGTGAATGAAGCTTTTGATGTGACTCTTGCTTGTTACCAGGTAGAGAAATAAGACTGTGTCAAACCATGAGTTAGAGCGGTGCTCCTCTGTATGGTCAGTAGACCAGCATCACCTAGAAGCTTGTTAAAAATGCAAATTAGGGCTTCCCTGGTGGCGCAGTGGTGGAGAGTCCACCTGCCGATGTAGGGGACACAGGTTCGTGCCCCGGTCCGGGAAGATCCCACACACCGCGGAGCAGCTGGGCCCGTGAGCCATGGCCGCTGAGCCTGCGTGTCCAGAGCCTGTGCTCCGCAACGGGAGAGGCCACAAAAAAAAAAAAAAAAAAAAAAAAAAAAAGCAAATTAGTGAGCCCCACCCCAGACCCGAATCAGAATCTCTGGAGCTGGGCCAAGGAATTTTATTTCACAAACTGCAAAGGATGCATGAGCATACTTAAGTTTGAGAACTAAATTAGAACACTCCACTTATTTCAGTGTTTAATGTGTTTGATTTGTAACATCCAGGAAAGTTGCCAGAGAGAGCAATTCTGAATAGTTGCTTCTTAAGGCAAAATTTATCCCCTTCTTCCTTCATCTTCGAAAAGTACATCAATTCAAAGAATTGTAGTTTGCAGAAGATCAGTATCATGCGGTTCGGTGCAAAGGCAAAATGATTCTAACCACCTTCCAATTCATTAGTTCTGGTATGAGAATCCATGGCTTCCAAAACAATCTTTAATAATCAAAATGTGATTTAAGTCTGCCATTTGTTGCTTCCCTGCCCAGGAGAGAGCATCAGATGGAAAGGTCAGTGCTCAGTTTTGCTCCCTCTGGCTGAAAGCTAGGCAGGATATTGAAAACTGGCTAAAGTTTGTAGCTTATTGATGTTTTCTTCTCTCTGCTCTTGAATTTATTCCTGCTAACATGTGAATTAGTTACTCTAATCAGGAGTAGCACTTACCCATTGATATCACCAGGATTACATCCCCTTCCAGAAACTCCAGGTCTTCTGGCTGGGTAGCCTCGTAGCTGAAGAGTGCTACCACTTGGCTCCCTTCCTTAAGCTGAGCTTCTGTTGTCTGGTTATTAGCATCAGATTTTTTGGTTTCTTCAGTTTCATCTGGAAAGCCCTGGTCACCCTGAAATAATAAAAGGCCTGTTGGTTTTCCTAACTTCCTGCAGCGAACATTGAGCATCGCTAAAGTCAGCATCAGTCGGCAAAATGTCAGTGTAGCACCTGCGTTATAAACTCAGAAAGGCAAGTCTGTGATCAGTACCTAGCATAGACGTGGCATGTACTTTATGAACACCGGATGGTTGGATAAATGAAACCAAAAGGTATGCAGGACTGTAGATAGTCTTAAAATCTTACTGAAACCTTACAGTAATCCTGAAAAGGGTAGAATAGGTAACTATTGTTACTTCTTTTCAGATGGAGAAACAGAGGTTGAGTCACAAGTAAGTGACAGAACCTAAAGTCAGACCGGGGTTTCTAACTCCCAAATCCAATACCCTTTCCCCAGTACCCACAACACTGGGCACCTTGCTATAGAAATGCAAATTTTCTGAGCCATTCCAAATCTATTAATCAGAAACTCCCTGCAGGAGTTAACAATTGTTACAGAAATTAACAATGATTTAAAACATCAAAAAAAAAAACCCTTTTCAGTGAAGTAATTCACATTTAGAGCAGAACTCCTTAAGCAGAATCCTTTAAAGACAGAACTGAAGGGATTAGTCCCAAAACAGACAATTGGAAAACCTAGAGTGACCTTTCAAACTTTCAAGGGACCCCTTGCACTGGCACTTACCCTCAGGGTCCTGGGCCTTTCCTCTCAGCCAGAGGCACCAGGAAGTCTCAGCTGCAATGTCTCTACTTCCTGAAGGCAATTTTCTGAACTCTTAGATAACCACAAGGTTTACTTTGTGGGGTTTACTACAGGGCCTTTCTCCAGGCCCATCCTCTTTAATTCTTCCCCTCCCATTCATTTTTTTTCTTTCCGTGGAACATTTGCCTTTGAGTGAGAACCTGCCAAAGAGACCCTTCCCTAACTGAGCAGAAGCCCCTGCCCAGCTGTAGGGATGAGGGTTTGGAGGAGGGACTCTGCCTTCCACTGTGGGCCCAAGGCCTGCATGGTCTGGGATAGCTTTCCCACTCTGGTCATTTCCATGGCCTCAAAATCTACTTGCAGGTGAAAACTAGTAACTGACCAAGGATTCACTTAGGAATTATTTAATTTTATACTCCCTAGACTGATACAACTGCAGATGCCACAGTCGACAAATGCTGAAGCAGGAAACACAGGTGAGTAGAGGGAGAACCGAAGTGTCACTGGGACCCTACTCAACAACAGCTTTGGACAGTGGAGACTGCAGACTGTGGACTCTGGTCGGGACACCCCAGCCTCCAGACTGTGGATGGGGAGCTGAGTACTCAGAGGAAGCCCACCGGCCAGCCTAGCTGAGCTCCCTGTCTTGCTCATATGCCCCTTGAATCATCAATCCAAAGCAAGGCCTCACTATTTTCTCCCTGCTCACAGCATCATCCTAGCACAGCAGTGTACAAGGCCTTCCCTGATCTGGCCCTGTGGCCTTTGCAACCTTGTCTCCAGCCGCTGTCCCGGTTGCATCCAGTAACACTGAGCCCCCTTTTCCCATTATGGTGATTCTTGTGGTCTCCCCTCTGTTCTCTCCATCTGTGTAACACATCCATCCTAACCACCTCCACCTTGCTAATTTCTACGTACCTTTTTCAGGATAAGCTTCAAGACAATTTCAGCATCATTTTCTCTAGGAAGGCTACTGACTTGTCCCACTTCCCTCCAGCCTCTTTGGGTGAGATACCCTCCTGAGTGCTTATGTAACACAGTAAGGCATTTGTGCATCTCCATCAGTTTACTTAACACATGCTTTGTATTCATCTGTTTGCCCTTGTCTTCCCCCCAAGAAGGGCCTGTGTCTTAACTAGTTTTTATATCTCTAGTGCCTATGTAAGAGAGCAGTAAGAGCCCAGCAAATGTTGGTTGAAGAATTAATGTCACTTGACAAACGCTGGAAACAACCCAAAAGTACACCAACAGGTGAATGAATAAGCAAATTGTGGTATCCATACAGTGGAATACCATTTAGCATTCAAAAGGAATGGACTACTAAAACACAAAAGAATATATCAGTGTATACTGTATGATCCACTAATGTGAAATCACATAAAAGGCAAACAAAAAAGTATGTTGACAGAAAGCAGATGGATGGTTTCCAAGGACCATCGTTGCGGGAGATAATTAACATCTACAACGAAAAGAAATGGCACCTTTTCCAAGAGTAATAACTTGTAGCTACTACTTTTAGCCTCGAACTTTGCTCCTGACTCCCTTTATTCTTACTGGAAAGTCAGTTAACTCTTTTCTAGACCTCAGGTCCTATAGATAACCTGCCCTTTTACTGTTAGTATCGCGAGGTGTTCAAGAGTACAGGCAGGCTCTGTGTAATCTTGGTCAGGTTCACCTCCCTTTGTCTTGTTACCTAAATTACAAAATAGGGTAACAATACCTGCCTCATAGAGTTATGGGGATTATGAGAATTATACACAGACTGCATGGTACCTGGCACATGGGAAGTTCTCAATAGGTGCTTGCTGTTAGTAGGAGGTTTTTATCCAAGGCATCTCTTTGTGAAATAAATGCTCACTACTTTCTTTCACTCCCAAGTGTTCTAACCCGTGGAAACTGAAGGTGAAGAATGGCTGTGAGCTCAGCCTCAAGCTATGACTTCATTCCAACCTTGCTTGATAGTGATGGGTCTAAACATTGAAACAATTAGGTGTGGCAGCAGATGGAAGGGACTAGAAGCATTCTTTGGGCTCCTGGGCCTGCTCTTCTCTTGTGGGAAACCCTCTCCTGGCTGCAACCCGGGTGAGGATGCAATGGAACGGAGGCAGAGCTGAGGCTTGTCACCCACCGTATCCCTAACACCAAGCCTAGTGCCAGGCACACAGAAGGTGCCAGGTAAATGCTGAACTGCTGTTGACGAAGTGGCCCATTAGAAACATGGCCTTAGATGCCCTTGAGCTCACCGCACTCACCACTGTGTTCTCACACCACACAGTCAGGCAGTAGTTTTTCACATGGGCCCAGGCATCCTTCATGCTGTCTTCTGAAAGGAGCACCAGCTCACTGCTGTCCCGAGGCCGATAGCTGGGTAGAGATAATGAGGAAGAATCAAGTCAGAGAGCATCAGTGAAGAGCCATCCTCCACTCCCATCCACCAGGCCAGCAGCAGGCTCCCAGCTGTCCCCCTAACCGCTCCCTGCGTGGAGCTCACCTCAGCTTAGTATGTTCCGGTAGGAGCTCCAGCTTCTTAGCCACCATGTCCCGGACCTGACTGTAGGGGAGCCCGGGCTGAGTTTCTATGACCACTGTGTACTTGTAGTGCACCTTGAGTGTGTAGGACATGGGGATGCTGAGCTTGACTTCCTGTGGGGAGAACAAGCAAAGGGAACTCATGAGTGTCTGAGGCTTCCTCTGAGACACATGCCGGATCACAGGGAGCACCCCGTGGCAGGGAGAGGCCAAGAAGTACCTGGTTTCACAGTAACACGAGAGGGCCTTCAGAGTTCTGTCCTCCAGCCCAACTCTCACTTGGATAAGAATTCCTGCTGG
>NW_006775688.1:962975-971614 GCF_000442215.2 Lipotes vexillifer
GGGTTAGATCTGGCCCACCAGCCATGGGCCAGTAGGCAGTGTGTGCATGGAGGAGGGAGGGACTGTCGAGGGTGTCCCTGGTCCCTGTATGTGTGTTAGCATCTGGTCTACCCTTCCTTTGGGTCTCTTTCTGTAATCCAGGGAGACACACCCATGGACATGCTTAAGTGGGCAGCCCAAGCTCTTCCTTCCTCTACCACTTGAAATAGTACAAGGAAAAAAAAAAGTTACCTTGGGCTCTTTTTTTTCTTTCTGACCTAAACGAAGAAGGTAAGGAATAAAACAAAAGAAAATGAATGAACACTCTTGGCCAGCCCCTGCCGTATACAAGAGGAAACCTCTTAGGACAGGGCACCCAGCTTCACATCCTTTAACCTCTGGGATGATTACTCATCGTAATAAACTGCAGGGTAAATCACTGGGGTGATGTGAAGGGCGAAGCCATGAACACACAGATGAACCAAGTCTCTGATTTCGGGAGGATATAGGTAATTATCAAAGGACCATCACATTCTCACCAACCCATGGGGTTAGGGAGGGATTCCCCCAAGTCAGTTAACAGCAGTGCTGCTGGTGTAGTGGTATCATTCAAGATTCCCAAAGGTCAGTTAAAGCAGTGGGCTCCGTAGAAATGAAAATCAGAGAGTGTAAGATGAGCCAGGGGCCACTAGAAGAAATATTAGAACCACTTATTTTCATTGTGTCCTTTATTTCTGTGTATGTTTTCTAATGTGCAAAAATATATTAATATAGCAGTATGTATATAATTTATATAAGAGAAGATAAAGATATTCTAAAGATATTCACCATGGTGGGTGAATCCAAAAAGATCACTGATCTAAAACCCAGCTGATCACTGGAATCACTTGAGAAGTTTTCTCTAGAAATACAGGTTCCTAAGCCTGATTCCAGTCCTAAAACACCAGAATCAAAGGCCTAGGAATCCAAATTCTTAAAATCTTCCTAGGTTAATATGTTTGCTGGACCCCTAGACAGAAAATACCAAAAAAAAAAAAAAAAAAAATATAAAGGAAATTTGGGGGGGCAGTTGGAAAATTTGAATATGAAATATACAATTTATATTATATAATTAAGATATAATATTAACATTATCCTAGACATAACAATTAGATTGTGCTTATGCAGAAGAAGGTCCTTGTTTTTAGGAGACAGACGCTGAAGCATAGGCTGAAGTATGAGTCTGTAACTTACTTTCAAGTGGCTCAGCCACTAGAAAAACATTTTATACTAGAGAGAGGAGCAGGGCAAGTGTATGGTCCAAAATGTTAACAATTACTGAATTTAGGTGAAAGGTATTCTGGTGTTTATTGTACTATACTTTCAACTTTTCTGTAGGCTTGATATTTTCAAAATAAAAATAGGGGCGGGGAGCATCCCAAGTGATTCTAATGATCAGGTGGGCATGACAATCACTGACCTAGGATCTGGACATGCCACCTATTCAGTGCATCTCTGCCAAGCACTTACTCAGAATCTGCTTAATCTGTATCAGTGACAAAAAGCCCCTGACTTCCCAGGGCAGCCATCTCCACACATTAGGAGAGTCTGCCTTTCACATTTGCCCCGTGGTTCTTTGTCCAGCCCTCAGGGCTCTGCAGAGCAGTTTCTTTCCCAGATAGAGTTCCTCAGACATTTGAAAAGAGCCACTGCATCCACCTTGTAAGTAAACATGTGAAGCAATTACTTGAAACTTTCCTCCTAGAGTGAGGTCTCAGTACTTGATGAGCGAGCTGGGATCCTCGGTGCCCCTAGAAAGCAGCTACATTTGACCAAGCCCCGCGAGTGTTCTGGAGCAGGCAGGGAGGAAGGCCATCGATTTCCTATGTTTGGGGTTGGTGAGTGGTACAGGAGAGAGGGGCCTCTGGGACCGTGTGGTCCTAAACTGAGTGGCCTGCTGGGAGGACAAGAAACTACATTTCCCTGGAAGGCTGGGAGAGCAGCTACACCCAGCCCTGGGATGCTGCTCCAGAGACACAAACCTGGTGACAACGGGGGTCTCCCAGGAGCCTTGGAACTGGGAGGACCTGGGATATCAGACTCCTGCGAGGTTTCCTCCTGGAGGGAACAGGAAGAGAGGGTGAGAACCTTCATTCAGACACAGTTCTTAGGCAGGGGTAGGAGTTGGGGGCAGGGCAGACCCTGCAGACCCCCATGGAAAGGAGCCAGATGCAAACGACTTCCTAAAAGCTGGGATGGTGGTAACATTCAGGGGAGACTAAGGAAAGTGTTGGTTAAATGGGAGGCAAGGTTGGCCTGGTGAAAACAAATCACAGTAGAAATGAGGATCCTAGCCCCCAGGTAAAAGGCCCTTGCTGCCTAATCACCCCGTTGAGCCACACTGGAAACCCACTGGAGGTGGGGTAGGACCCTGAGTCTTGTCTTAGCTCACCCTCTCACTCCACATCTTGCCCCTTCAAAGGAAACATTTCACTTCTCATTTGCATGGCAGTTAGAACTTTTCAAGTCATCTGGACATAGTGACTCTGGCCAGGGAAGGCCAAGCCCACAGAGGACAACTGGTTGCATAGTCTAGAGAGAGACAGGGTCCACTGCCATCAGACATCTGCATGGATCTAACAAAGACCACTCCCCAGGCCTGACAGAAGGGCAGGTCACTGAGATGGGGGCTGAGGGTGCGGTGGCAGCAGCATCAGAAGCAGTGGCTGGCAAGGCCTGCCCTCATTCAGTGTTTTAAAGCAAATTTCTAAATTTGAATGGATTTCACCAGCCAACACACTGACTATTCTTCCAGGTGAAGAGGACATTCTGGGAAGACCTAACATTCATAGGCTATAGCTTTGGTCAAGTCACCCCTGACCGGAAGGAATCACAGAGCTGGGGGGCCCCGGTAGGTCCTGCCGATGCCTCTACTCAGCACATCGGGGTTTTTTCCTTCGTCCCCAGGTTCCGCTCTGGGCAGCTGGTACCAACGCAAGGTGGGCTCGGGACCAGTCTGTCTTCAGCGCCTCTTCCGTGCTGCTCTTCTCTCCTCCATGGTCTGTCGGTGGGGGGCTTGGGGGGCAAGTGGGGGGAACAGGTCAGACCTTAGCACTACAGTACCTGGGGCTTCTGCTGAGAATGGATCCGCAGTTCAGCTGGTTCAAGGTAGTTGCAGGGAACAAGCCCCTTCTGCAGTGCAGCACCACGGAGCCAGAAGGTGGGAAATAGAGATGCGCTCATCAGTGGCCACCCCACAGAACAGCCCAGAGACATGGGGAGGGGTGGGTGGACAGTTGAAAGAGGGTAGCAGGTACTGCTCCTCAAAAAGCTCTTGCACGTGCTGCCAGGATCCCGTGCCCCCAAGCCCACCCCTGTTCCTCTGAATACCTGCCCGTTGAACATGACCGTAGCCCAGTTATCACTGCCCTTCTTCAAGACAAAGACGATGTTCCCTGGCATGACCTGGAGCTCCTCCGGTGTCTCAGGCACAAACCCAAACAGCACACGGTGGGCTTCCCCTTCCAGAGCCCTGCAGGGGGAGGCAGCGGGGAAAAGAGGGGGTAGACACAAGATACAAGATCCCCACCACCGTCTAGCCTGGACCGCATCCCATCCCGTGGCGCTATGGACCAGCAACTATGGCCATGGAGCCGGCTCACTCCAGGCACCTTCTAACTCCACTTCTAACTGCCCAGGTGACCCTGAGCAGGGAGCTTGCCTGCCTGAGGTCCCAAGAGGACTCGGTAGGAAACTGCACGTGAACATGCTCCGTAACCATACGTGCAAGTGGCACGAGAGTAAAAGAAATATAACAACACTCATAACGAGGCCTTGCCATCCCTGCCCTCCCTTCCCTTCTGAGGAAGTTTCCTGGGTATGCTCAGCCAGCGCCGAAGCCTGGGTACAGCCCGATCAGAGGAGGGGCGCAAGGTGAAGGTGGGTGAGAGCCCGCTGGGTGAGGAAGATGAGTTGGGGAGGGGGGAGAGCAATCACCTAGAGCCAGCATGGGGGTGATGAGGCACACAGTGGGGGAGAGATGAGCCCCCCACCAGGCAGGGGGAGAGAGAAGCCAGGAGGCTTGGGGGAGAGTGTAAAGAGCTTTGAGGTTGCCTAGCTGTGCCTTGTACAATGTCGTTTCCCCTTTACCGTTTCCTCAAGGCCTGCTTTGCTCTTGGGGCGTCCCATTTGTGCCACTTCAGAACGTGTGACTGAGGCAGGTCCACGTTCCCTCCACTCACTCTGGCCTTGCTGGTTCTCCCTCCCTCCCACTCTGCTCCTGCCTTACCCTCCAGCCCCTCCTCTTGTTTCCAAACACCGGATTCCTGTATATAAGGGATACTGCCCCCACCAGCACATGGAGAGTTTAGGAATGAGCTAATCCAGCCCCCTGACTTTTATAGTTGCTTTGGTACTTTTTTCAGCTTTTGTGACACCCTTCCCTATCGGGTGCGGGAGCTAGGCTTGTTTCCTCACTTAGAGATAACTCTTAAGAAAGCTGTAGGTTATGTCATTCTTGGCTTCTCATCTTACAGAAGCATGACTTCTTTTCCTTGAGTCCTTCCTCTTCCTTCTTCAGAAAACGTGTGCCAGTAAGGAGTGAAAAACACCCACACGGGAAGGGACGTGCTGCTCCAGCTTCTGGAATCACTCTGCTCGCCTGATTCCAGAAGCCCGGCCTCCCCTCCTCCGAGGGGGCTGCGGCCCGCAGAGAGCTCTCCACCCCGAGGTCAGCGTGCGGGCCCCAGCGGCGACCTTCCACGGACACTGCCGCACTTCAGCAACAACCCCTCACTCTCTGGGCGCACCTTGACCTGGGGACACGGGGCCACCACGCAGCTGTGGCCAGACCCCCATGTCGACCCCACCACAGCCAGGGCTCCGTCCCCTGCATCACTCCTTTCTAGCCCTGAAAGCAGGGGGAGCCGGCATGCTGGGCTAAACTGCACAGGATTTGGCCCCTGACCCCAGCTTCACCTTCTTCAGCCCTTTGTTGCCATCAGTTCAGGCTTGGAGTTCGGATTGTCTGCATGTTGGCCTAAATCTAACTTACCTGAAGATCTCTGGGGTCTTGGGCCTGGGCGGAGGCTCAGCTGCCTATTGAACATTCAGGAGAAAAGAAGGGCAGGACAGTAAGTGAAGGAGGGGGAGAGAGAACAGACGGTTAACAGTAATCTAAGCCTCCTTCCAGACCAGAATATCAAAGACTGCATTTCTGGCTCAATCAGAACACTGTCTAGGGAGAGGACACTGTGCCCTGACTAAACATGGGAAAGTAACGCCTCCCACCAGCTCCCAGGGCCCAGGTTTCACCAGCACAGCAATTCATCTTGAGCCACACCTGGTCCCTGGAGTTCAGCTATCACAGAGCAACACGGTGTCATGAGGGTGCTTTTGCCTTTGAGCTCCATCCCCTTCCTGGAACAGTTTCCCAAAGCGCTGCTCTATAGTTATTGTCTGCTCTGTCACATGACACTCGTGGGTATTTAAAAATGAACCCAAGGGCCACTGAGCAGGCAGGACTCTCCTTCTGAGGTGTGTTCCCTGTTCTACACTGAGTAGCACGGAGCCCAGTTATCCGGGCTTCCTCCCCTCTGGGAGTCCCCTGGCTGCCCTGAAGCCCAAGGGGATCCCGCAAGGCTTTCTTCAACTTTATGGTGAAGAAAGAGGTCAAAGAATTGTGCCTCTCTTCCTCGCCTCCTTTGCTCATCTTACCCTCCAGTGCCCCAGTGTCGGTCCCATTTTGAGCCAGCGGTCATCTCTCTGACCCCGGAGGCTGTCAGCACTGCTCTCAGGGTGACCGGGTGTGTGTACACTGGACCGTGGTTGCCACGCTCAGAAGCGCCTCCCTCTGCTAGTGTGGATCAACACTCCTGCCCATCACGGTTCTTTTGCAGCAAAGCTGGAATTTTCCTTAGCCGGCCCTACCCTCTTCCCTTCATAAGGGAGCTCTGCCTTCACATTTCTAGATCCACTGTCACCTAATCCATCTGGAACTGTCTCTGAGCCCAGCTTGAGCAGAAAGATGGTTCACCCTGGGCCCCCCACCTGTGTTCCCGAGGAAACCTTCTGCACGCTGGCAGACAGATGCAGCCAGAAGAGCCACGGCCTCAGGCCCCGGGCCCCATGGGAGTCCCCTACCAGCCCCTGTGTCCTGTGTCCTGTGTCTGAGAAGAGGCACTGTGAAAAAGCCTTCCCTAGCTGTGTTTCAATTTCCTGAGAGAACGGTCAAGACTTCGGGAGAGACGATACACACCAGAGCTCTCTTAGAACTTAGAGAAGTGAAGCCTGGCGTTTGGGGAGAAGCAAGAGTGTTGATTCCTGAGGACTTGAGATTAAGCCTAAAACTGCCTCATTCCCCCACCAGTCATGGGACCCGTGACGGAGAATGGTCATGCAGACACCCTCAGCGGCACTGAGAGCTCAGCTGACGGAGCCCTTAAAGCAAGGCAGCTCAGCACAAATATTCTCCCCAGTTGGGTGTTTCACGGAGGGCTCTGGAGACCTCGATCCGTGGGGAAGGACAGGACGGCCTCACCTGCGGCTGCAGAGGGGCGAACCCCGAGAAACTGTCTTGATCCACCACAGATGCCACGACCTGAAATTGAGAAAGGAAGGTGTGAGGGCTCGGTCAGCACCTCTTCCCCATCCTTCTGTGGTTTTCCCCAAGATTCCCTCCTTTCTCACACCCTGGATCTGTTCTCGTGGGTACTTGGTTCCAGAAGTGGAGGGCGGCTAAGGATGGGCTTGCTGACCCTCTGGGTTACAAGTTGCTGCTCTCCCAGGGCAAAACCACAAGGCAGGCGCCCTTTTCCCAAGAGTCCCTCTCCCCTTGTTCCACAGGGCCCATGCCAGGGGGATCTCAGGGGACGCTGAGTGACCTCACTTACCGTGGCCTTGCCGAGGTAATCCTTCTTGACCAGTTGAGCCACTTGCTTTTCATTTGGCTGAAACAGCCTGCCCACAGGGATCACCACTGGCTCATACAGCTTCTGCTTCTAAAACACAGACAACGTAGTCTTTTCTTACCTGTGAAATGGGGCTAAGGATGCTTGTCCTGTGTCCCTCAATGAATGGATGCATAGATCCGTTGAGATAGCCTCACAAGAGCACTTTTTCTCAACGTGCAGGGCCAGACTTGTTATTATCTCAGGGTGTCTAAGGTAGGACCATTTGGGTTCACAATCGCCTTACACCGAGAGGCCATGAGGACATCTGTGGGTGTTAATTGCCCAGCACGCTCTTTTCCTAGGGGAGCTGCCCCTTTCCCACTCTGTGTGGCTCAGGCAGGGCTGTCACTCATGGCCTGGGAGGCACCACAACCACGAAGGCGGCCCTTGACCCAATCAAGGCCCACGACAGTGCTCTCTTGGGACTGGTGTCCGCAGACGTGGATAGGCATGTACAGACTGACTTGAGCCCCCTTGTTCCTGGTGTTTAAAAATCTTATTTAAAACCAGCTTCATCCCCAGCTGTGCTCAAACTATGGATACTTTTCACCATTCGTTCATATAACCAATGCATTTTTTTGAGAGCTGTCATGCACCTGGCACAGAGCCAGGTTACGAGGACCCAGGGGTGAGCAAAGCGGGCACAACCTCTGCCCTTGTGTGCTGGCCCCAGCCCCCAGCCTCTCCCCCTCCCCGGCTGCCACCAGGCACCCCTCAGAGGGGCATGAGGAGGGCTCTGCTGTCCCATACTCTAGGCCCCAGCTTCTCAGACTTCCAGATTCATGATCCCACATGGAAACATGCCCCATGATCAGTGTTACCCAGAGTTCAGAGGAGGTAAAAGCACCACGATTACGACTTCCCGATCCGCACGTGCACTAAAACAAACACAAAAACCCAAGCAATTCCTCCTGCCACCTGCTTCCCCAGCGCACTCACCCAAACACTTTCCATGGCTTTGTCGATTTTGGAATGTCTCGGCTCAGACTTCATGCTCACAGCCAATGCTAAATGTTCCTCAGCCTTTTTCCATTCCTCCTTCTTGGCGTACATGAAAGCAATATTATATAACACCTAGAAAAGCACAGGCCACAACATAAAACTTAAGGCTGCTCGGAATCTAGGGACCACGCAGGGGAGAGCTTGCACGTGTGTTCCCGGAATGTTGCCTGGTGACATTTCTCCCTTTCCCAGCTCTCCTGGGAATATCCAAAATACAGTCAGTCTTGCTCCTGAGTTATATCTAGCACAAGGACGGTGTGAAGAAAACATCATGTAATGCACAAATCCAACATCGTGTGCATTCTTTCGACAGCCAGGTAGGTCAGGAGGGGACTAGAATTATTGTGTGGTTTTGGTATCGAGAACAGTGATGTGCTCAAGGCCCCTTGAAGAGTTGGGAATAAAATACAGGCCTGTGGCCTCCCAGACCAGCTTCTGCCACTGAGCCAGGGCTCAAAGACTGGACAGGTGTGGGATGGAGAGAGAGAGGGTTCCAGATGCATCATTCGGCATCAGCGCCAAGAGAACCTTGTGCAGAACACAGGAGTAACAAGACTGTGATGTAGTCATACGGGCAGGAGGAAACTCTATGGGCAAAAGTCCACTGGAGGTGGAAGGAGGCTCGGTACAAACCCAGGGCGGCACTATACCTGGGGTGGGAGAAAATCAAGATGGCAGCTAACAAGTAGGGTTTACTTTACCTCTTTTTTTTTTTTTTTTTTTTTTGGT
>NW_006775688.1:971983-977764 GCF_000442215.2 Lipotes vexillifer
ATCGGCAGGCGGACTCTCAACCACTGCGCCACCAGGGAAGCCCTACTTTACCTCTTTTTAACGACAGTGCAGCAAGTTCTTAGGGCTCCTTGCAGCATGTATGGAGGATGACTAAACAGCCAGGAGCTGCTGCAAGCTTTTCACAGGTGAAAGTGATGGGAATCACAGCCTGATGCCCCGGGGTGGGGTGTGGGCAGTTCTCCAGGGCCTCAGAGAGGAGGTGGAGCTGGTCAACTGAGGCCCGGCTGGAGAAGGGGATTGTTGGCCTTCCAAGCTGTTAACGCGTGGAGGCAGTGCAGTGGAGGTACCCCAGGGCTGTTTGCTAGTATGTGGCCTCGGCTTCATTATAAAATGGTGATAATAATGTTTCCTGCCTCCAGATTTTTGTAAGAAATAAATAATTCACATAAAGCACTGAGTTCAATTGCTTGGCACACACTAGGTGCTGAACAGCTATTCATTACTCTCATTACTATTATCTGGGGAACTATCTCGGGACTTGCCCGGAGGCTGAGCAAAGAGGTCTCGCCTGCCTTCTTGGGGAGAGCCCACATGGTTTGGGGGAAGATCACAGGGCCGAGTCTGCAGACTGATGCCATCTGGGGTTTCTTTGTGTTTGCAGTCAGAAGGCTAAATCTACGAAGAACTTGGGGCTCCTGGAAATCAGTGCTGCCTGTCCTTGTCATTGTCTTTATCATCATCATCACCATCACCAACGATACTATTTACTGACCGCCTCTTTGGGCCAGGCACTTTATCTGCATTATCTCTAACCCCACAACCACCATACAAGGTAGGGGCCTCACTCCTGTGCTTCCATAGTCCTTCCCTAGCCCTAACCTTATCACCTTGCATTACACGTGACCATGAGCTTCTGGCTGCTGACACTGTCTTGTGGACTCCTGGACCTCCATTGCCTGACACCAGCAGGCATTATAAATGTATGCAAAAACGAGTGAATTTATTATTAGCAAATGTGTATGAGGTAAGTACTCAGCCTTTCTTTACAGCTGATGAGGAACCTGAGGCTAATAAATGACACGTAACTTCCCTAGGTTTATACAACTAGTAAGTGCTGGGCAGGGATCTGATCCCTGTCTCTCTGATCCCAAAGTCCTTGCTTTAGTGCCAGCCAGATCCCAAGGTGGCTCCCGTGATTCTCACCCTCCCACATGCAAGGGAGCTGACAGGTGTAGTCAATAGAATATTATGGGAATGAGGGGGGTGTGACATTTGAAGCTAAGTTATAAAAGACACTGAGGCTCCATATTACTTTCTCTTGGTTCATTACTTCCTCAGGGGGAAGTCCGTGTCATGACAGGACTCAGGCTGCCTTATGGAGAAGTTCATGTGGCAAAGAACTGAGGCCTCCTGACAACCAGTGACACTAACTTGCCAGGCACCTTAGAAGTAGATCCTCCGGCCTCAGTCAAGCTTTCAGATGACAGCAGCCCTGCCAACATCCTGACTGCACCCTCATGAGAGCCACTGAGCCAGCACCACCCAGCCAAGCTTGGGCTCCTGACCCCAGAAACTGCGAGAGAGTAAACAGTATTGTTTTAAGCCACTCTGCTGTAGAGCAATTTGGTAATCGGCAGCAGATAATTAATACACTTCTCTATACCAGCCTGCCACCCACACTGTGATTTGGTCCAGGGCCTCATCCAGATAAAAAGGACAGTTTTATCAAGGCAAGTATGGTTGGGGGGCATGGTTGGTTTTTCCATAGAGTTAGTGGCTGGTACTGAACGATGGACACAGGGACCAAGCCCAGACACAGAGACCTAGGCTCCCTTCCTGGGCTATTTCTGAGCAGCAATGAGCTGCTGCCCTCTGCATACATGCTTGGCCAGCCCAGCCCAGCCCTGACCACGTGTGCAGGAAGAAAGGAGAGCTCGAAGCCATTTAAAACTTCCTGTTTGGTCCTCAGCCACCTGCTCTTAAGACCTTTTCTAGCAACAGGTTTTCATGACTCCATGCCTGGAAAAGCCCCAGACTCTTTTCAGAAAGGATGGTATGATTTCTCAGAACCCTGGTGGGAAGGGAGCGGTGGCTTTATAAGTAGGGAAGTGACTGGAGTGTCCCATGTGGTATACGGGACCCTGAAAAATCCAGCCTCACTTACAGAGAAGCCCATACAGCCAGTATTTCCTGCCCCCTGGTCATTTCAACTCCAACTAGAGGGGGAACGTTCCTCCCATGGAATTCTGCTTTGATGGTACCATTCTAGGATTCTTTCTCTAGCAGTTCTGTGTAAGTGATTCTCAATCAGGGATAATTGGCAATATCTAGAGACATTTTAGGTTGTCACACTGTGGGTGGGGTGCTATAGGCATCTAGTGGGTAGAGGACAGGGATGCTGGTCAACACCCTACAATGCACAGGCCGGTCCCCACAATAAAGAATGAGCTGGTCCAACGTATCAAAAGGACCACAGTTGAGAGACAGTACTCTAGAAGCTGGCCAAATGCCAGCCAATTCCCACCGAAAAGCTTCATTTCCCTAGTGTGGGAGAACTGAAGTAAGTTGCTATCCTGTCACAGGGCTGGGTGGAGACATGTGTCCCCAGGGACCCAGGCAGCTGTAGACTCTAATATTAGCCCTGAGTGACCCTGGGGACACTTGGCTTCTCCTGTCTGAGAAACTAAAACAAGGGGACATTTTTTCACCAATTCTTCTAAATAAAGATCTATGATATTTGCATGAATTTTAGTTTTAAAGCTACTGGTATATATTTGGGGTTTAGAACGGGAGTGCAGAGGGTGGGTTGGAAAAAGTACATGAACCTATAAAGTCACAGCCAGACATGCCTCTCCGTCTTGCTCATACAGAACATAAGTTATCCTTCTATGGAGACCTTTCCTAACTGTGTGCTCTGAGCTGTTCTTTGACCAGGAGGGGACAGCTTGGTGCTAAATTGTCCTCACTCTCTCTTTGGGTATATACCAAGTACATGAGGCCAGACCATGCATCACAAATAGTGTGAACTTGGGAACTGCGCAGGGTTAAGGCAGGTTTTGTATGGCGAGTGAACCCGTGATTTTGGATTTGTCAGTATGATGCTGAGAAAATTGCCTGTTCACCTGAATTATACAAATTATTGTGACAACTTTCACAGGCCAACATACTCGTGTGCAGCCAAGCCTCCCTTCAGAGAACCCAGCAAACTCATTTCTACCTGGTCCTTTGAGCCTCACATTATTCAAATCCATGCACTCAGGTAACTGAGGACTCCATGAGGAGCCCGAAGCAATTGATCTGAGTCTTTTCTTAAGGGAAAAATCTGAGTCCCAAGGCAGGGGAGGCGAAATGCCTTTTCCAGGCTCCCGGATGTGTCAACAGATCGACGTGCATGCAGCTCAGCTGTCAGCTGCCCCTCAGCCAGCAGCCACCCCTGCCCAGGCTGGGCCCTTCCTTCTCACCTCACAGGCAAACAGCTTGAACGGTAGCCCCAGGATCTTGTAGTCGATCAGCTGGTTCCCTCGAAGCTGAGTCAAGGCCTCCTTAAGGTCTTTAAGGGCGGAATCATATCTGCAGGAAAGAAACCAGTTGAAGGCACAGAGGCATGAAGAATAAAATGTGTGTCTGCTGCTCTTGTCTCACTAGGACAAGAAGCCTGTCTAATCTCTTTTGACCTTCTCTAGTTTTTCGCCAATCCTGAGCCCCAGCATTCCATAGAACCCAGTGTGAACGGTACCCTCTGGGGTTGTGCATGCCAGCAACCCTGCCAGCCTCCCAGTTTCAGGCAGCCACAGGTATTTTTGTCTCTGTTGACTGCACACACCTCCCACCTTTCTGACAACCAGCCTGTCACTTCCCAAGAGAGCCTCAGTCTCCCCTGAGAGCTTTAAGCAGAGCAGCGCCTGCTGGCCTCCACATCCCCATGGGGCTGATCAGAGCATGGCTTGTGCCTTGCTTCCCACCAGGAGGCCAGGCCAGCCTGACGCAGCTCCAAGGGGCCCCTCCTCACAGCCACTGGCATCACCCTCCTGCCCAGAGCCTTCTCTTTCACCTTCTTCTGAGTCCAGCTTAGCTACTGGTTTTGTGGCCTTTGTAGTCTCCTGTCCTCTCCCTCCTCCTCCACACACTTTGGGAAAAAGAAAACAGAAACCATCACTTAAGCCAGACACAGCATTTCTAACACATCTGGCACTGCCCCTCTGCTTTGTTGGGGTGGCGTTGTGCTGACTGGCTCAAGGTGAATCAGGGCGGCTGTCATTGGATTCGTGGTGGAGAATAGGGCCGAGCCTATCGATAGTGCCCATGGGCGGGACTTCCCTTGTGGTCCAGTGGTTAAGACTCCAGGCTCCCAATGCAAGGGGCACGGGTTCGACCCCTGGTCAGGATCCCACATGCCACACAGTGCGGCCAAACACCCCCCAAAAAACAAAAAACCCCAAAAACCATTAAAAAAAATAGTGCCCATGGGGGCATGGGCAGGACCTGGACCAGACCTGCTTGGCCTGCCCCTGACCTCCACAGATGCCCTGGTGGGAGGAAGCCATTGCCAGGCAGCAGGGGGTGGAAGCAGCAAAAATCAAGCTTTCCCCATGCCCACGCCAGCCCCTGGCCTGGCAGGAACAAATGTGGCTGTCTGGTGGCTCCCAGCAGGCAACTGAACCAAAAGTCCCCCGGCCACTGTCTGGCCCAGAGCTGCCATGTGTGTCTTCTCTTGAAGGCAAGCCTGGGATCTGGACACAGGCTGGTGGGGACCCTCGAGAGGTGGTGTGGGGTAATGAAGGCACCCTAGGACAGGAGCCGAGAGACTGCGGCCAGCCCCGCCGCTAACTGGGAGACCCTGGCAAATTGCTTCCCTGGCCTCAGCTTCCACGTTGATATTATAGGGAGTGCATTGTTTACAAGGAGTGTATCATACTCCAGGGGCATAGCACATGAGAAGCTGGCTACTACGTGCTCCTGGGGCTAACCTCTGAGGTCACACCCACCTAGACTGGAGTCCTGTCTCTGCCACTTACTATCTAGTGACAAAGGGCAAGTTACTTAATTTCTCTGTTTCCTCATCTTTAGAATTAGAGAATAGTAATAGCACAAAGCATTCAGGTGCTTAGGACGGTGCCTGGCACACACAGTAATTTACTATTTTTATTTATATATATATATATATAAGTAATATAATCTACATATTAATATATATAATTTACTATTATTAATACTTATAAGTCCAGCTCTAAAACTGGCAATTAAATTCATATATCAATCTTTTCTTACATGCTTACTGAACACCGTATACTGTATTAACTATTATCAGGAGATAAAAATACATAGTTGTAGGAACTGGAACACTGATCTCAGGGAAGCCTGGAGCGGGCCAGGAGGGCAGGCTGGCCAAGAGGTCCCAGGGTAGCGGCAAGGTGTGGGGAGGGAAGCTGGACATTCTGTCATCATTTGGTTGGAAGGAAGTCTCACAGCTGCAGGGGCTGCAGGAGGAACAGCAGCAGGAGGAACAGCAGCAGGAGACCTGCGTTTGAAACAGAAGGATGGTTTCCTCTAACACATCCTTGTTAATAAAGCTGATTGTAAAACCTGTTAAAAGCAGGCAGGTCAGGGCTTCCCTGGTGGCGCAGTGGTTTAGAGTCCACCTGCCGATGCGGGGCGATGCTGCCGATGCAGGGGGACGTGGGTTCGTGCCCCGGTCCGGGAAGATCCCACATGCCACGGAGCAGCTGGGCCCGTGAGCCATGGCCGCTGAGCCTGCGCATCCGGAGCCTGTGCTCCACAACAGGAGAGGCCACAACAGTGAGAGGCCCGCGTACCGCAAAA
>NW_006775688.1:978079-987477 GCF_000442215.2 Lipotes vexillifer
AAAAAAAAAAAAAAAAAGCAGGCAGGTCATTCCTTAAGCAGCAAGAAGCATTTCAAGTCATTTACACATCCTTTTAGGCATTCCCTTGAAGGGGGGCGAGATAAGCATCTCTGTTCTTTCCGACTCACTGAGCCAAGAAGCAGGCAGGTGGAAAGGCAGGTGTCCTGTTTCACGTTCCACTGCCTGTTTGTGAGAGCACGGAAGGTCCTCTCGGAGGGCACGCGCGAGGTTCTGTCACCACTAACCTGCGGGTGTACCTGCCTCTCTGGCGAGTGGGCTCAGCAGCTGAGTTTCAGCTGTGAAATAACAACGCCTGTGTCTCCCTGGGGTTGAATGAGCCAAACAAAATCCTCCTCATAATTCTGCCCATCAGGATGGTTAAAGATCTGGGCCCAGGAGGAGGGAGAAAGAAAGAACTGACATTATTCAAAAGGCTTACTTTGTGTTTAAAACGGGGTGGGACTCCCCCTCCTAGATGTCTGTTTTGCCACCAGGGAAGCCCCTAATATATTCTTGTACATATAATGTTGCTTATATTCTCACTTTGGTGGCTGAATTATATCTAATTGAATGGATTAAACCGGGTGTTTGAAAACACATTCTGCAGGAATGAAGGAAGGTTTTGATGTGGTTTCATGACAATCGTCATTGTGTGACAGCTCAATACCTCATAGTAGTAGACCACCATGGATGCTCCCTTGATGGACAAGGTATCATCACCTGGACTATGACCCATCAGGAACACTGGTGGGGTGCCACACCTAGCCTGTGGTGGTTATGTAGGCTCATTGTGGGCCATAACTGGGCAGCAGGCCTGCCTTCCCTCCCCAGAGAGGGCTTCTGCCTCTTGCTGACTGATTGCATAACTTCCCAGAGAAGGTCCAGTCATGCTTCCCAACAGAGGCTGGGGAGATATCGCTCAAACACCAGGTCTGGCATCACCAAGACCCCCTAGGGGTTTCTCTGTGCACTTCTCCAGCTTGTGGAACACTGGACCACTTACTTCTCCATCTGGTAGTAGAGCATCCCTCGCTGGAAGTAGGCCACTGCCAAGTGCTTGTCTCGGTTAATGCTTTTGGTGAAGGCCTGTGGGGGGAACAGCCAGGCAGTGAGGAGGTGTGAGATGAGCCAGAGGGTGAGCCAGGAAAGGTCACGAGAATGGTTCGTGTCTTGAAGGTGACCGGAGGCTGAGGGGTCAGAATGCCCTGTGTTGTCACTTCCTAGGGGCATAGCATGAGGCAGTTTACCTAATCTCCTTGAACCTTAGTTTTCTCCTCCGTAAAATGGGGATATTCATATCTGCCTTTCAAGATTACTGACAGGATTAAAATAATAATAGTAATCAAATTTGAAAATAACCTAATTAAAATGTTATATACAGCATAATATTTATTTTATAAATGTATTACAGAAATATTATGCAATTAAGGTAATTATCAGTATGTGTGTTCTTATGGCCATTTTGTTCACTGTTTTGAAATATTATACAATTTAAATAATAACAAATAAGAATGCATAGAAAATGCCAGGAGTGAGGACTCAAGTATGAAACCAAAGAAAGAATGAGATGCCAGAGCAGAAGCAAAGAGAAACCTAGAGCAGGGAGACGAAGGGTGGACGGCGGAGTGGGCGAGCCGAGAGGTGAGCTGGGCCGCACAGCCTAGCCCAGGAGCCCCGAGAGGCCGGAGGCAACAGCCCCTGCTGGCAGAGCTGCACCCAGACCAGCTGCTGAGCTTTGCCAACCTCTTCTCCTGACAGTGCATCTGCGGTGCCGTTTGCTCAGCCCCTGGGCAGGCTCCGGAGAGGAGGTGGAGGCCCTCTCCCTCCAGCCAGATGCAGGGCCCTCCTGCACTCCTGTCTGCCCACTCTGGAGCTGGAGGCAGGCTTGGCAGTCTCTGTAGGTGTTCCAAGAGGCCTCTCCCTCCCTCTTTGTCAGGGTGAGAATGGCTGTGGTAGCAACTAGCCCTTTCAAGGGGCCGGCAGAGTCCACACCACCTTGCAAAGACTTGCAGTAAAAGGTAAAAATAAGGACTAACATTTACACAGTGGTGTGAAGTTACACAGCACTCTACTAGTTGGTGCCTCCTATTTGGGAATAGAATCTAAAAAAGAGTGGATATACGTATATGAATAACGGATTCACTTTGCTGTACAGCAGACACTAACCCAACATTGTAAATCAACTATACCCCAATAAAAATTAATTTAAAAAAATAGCTGGTGCCTCACTCAATCTTCATGCTGTTTAACCTCTCCAGAAGCTGAGAGCCAGAAGTCTACTTGACTTCCTGAAGACCAAAGGTCCAGAGAGAGGCAGAGCTGGGGTTTGATCCTAGATTTTCTGCTTCCAAACGCCATACCGATTCCAGCTTACCATGCCCAATCTGAAAAAGTGATTGTTGAGAACGCTCAATCCCATACTAGGGAAGATGAGAGAAAAAATAGTTGAGAAAGTTGCCATGACATCCCACAACTTGTCCTCGGCAGACATCATTAATCAATCACCGTCTGCTTTCCTTCCACCAGCCTCGGAATCCTTAAAAGAATGCGCCACATAATTGATCGGAATTGTCACTTGAGATGAAACCGATTTTTCTTAAGCACCTCTTCTTGATCTCTTGGGCAGGCAAAGCTCACACACAGGAACCGTCTCGGAAAGCCAAAAGCAGTGCTTTAAAATCAGGTGTGGAGCAGTGAGATGGAAATTCTGTGGCTAGCAGCTGATAGAAAAGAACATAAAGTAGGGAGGCTTTCAAAAAGGTGTTAAAGAAAGTTTCCAGAATGATTTGAATGTAATAGATGGAGAATAAAGGAGAGCATAACCCACAGCTAAGGGTTCCCAGCCGGCTGCTTGTTAGAACCACCTGGGGAGCTTTTCAAAACTGTGGCCGCGCAGGCTCCTCCCCAGGCCTATTGAATCGGGATCTCTGGGGGTGGGTTGGGCCTGGGCAGCTTTTGTGCTTCAGAAGCTCCTGAGAGGTTTCTAAAGAGAAGCCCGGCTGAGGACCGCTAGTGACAAAGGCCCGGGGGAGGCCACGGGCACAGGCATCTTCACTCACCTTCTCTGCCTCGGGCATGCTTCCCAGGATCGTGTGCAAGCAGCCGATGTTGAAGCAAATCCTGGAGTGTGGGTCCTGGACAGCGGTAAGGGCGTCCAGGGCTCCCTTCCAGTCTTTCTTGTCGGCTGCTAGCACCCCTTCGTTCCAGAGGCTGATGGTCTCGGCCAGGGACATGGTCAGGTGCAAACCGGGAGGCAGTGAGCAGGTGTCTCCCCTGGCAGGGCTGCCCTGGCCTGGAGCTCAGAATGGGGCACAGCTTCCCTTAAGACAATTTAGTGTTGCAAAGGCGGCAGGAAATGTCCCCACCTTTCGGCAACTGACGCATAAGCCTACCGCGAAAGAAAAGGAAAGAGAAGGAAAGAGGGCAAGGGGGGCGGAGGGTGGAGGAGAGAGGAAGTGCATCAGAGACTGCCCGTGATGCAGCAGTTCCCCAAAATGTTTCTGCTGTGCCCCCGGCCCTTCCTCTCTGTCTTCCTTCCCCATCTGTGGGCGGCAGCTTCTGGCCAGCTCCCTGTCAAATGAGGGTGTTGGATGACAAAATAGCTCTTTTCTCACACCCTCATAGACCGTCTTCATATATTTGGTTTTTTATCTTGAGTTAAAATTGGCAGTCAAATTTCTGAGCAGGACGGTCTTGGGTGTCTATCCGGGACTGAGATACTTTTGTGAACCCTTAGGAAGCTCAGAGGGAACCAGTCTCCTGCAAATGGCAAAATTGGGAGCCGGATATGACAGTGAATTGTGACTTCTCCCATCCTTCTGTGAAAACTGAAGAGACAAGGGGTCTCATTGGTGACTAATGTGTTTACTAAGTCCCCGAAAACACAGATTTACGATTCTTTCCCTTGCTTCCCTGGAAAAGTAAAAGTCAGTAAAATAATTGGGAGTAGAGGGTATAACCAGTTTGATTTACTAAAATCCTGACTTCTTGTTAATTGCTCTCCACCAGAGTAGCATTAAGGTAAAATGCAATTTTGAGGGTCAAATACTTAGGTGCCAACTCTTGTTCTGTAGTTACTGAAAGCACCTGCCAGTTATCACCAAACTTCCCCTATGAGCCTGAAAATAAAACTTAAAAATGTCCATTCTATAAAGCTTGTAGGATCGAAGATGGGAGAATTGAGAAGACGTGCACGCACCTTTGCACAGACCACACCCTGTGTTTGGAAGGCCTTCCCACCTCACTTCTTTGGCAAACTCCTGCTCATCCCTTAAGGCCCAATTAAATATCACCACCTGTCTGAAATCTAGTTCCACACTCCAGGTAGTAGAGAGAATTTCTCACTCCTTTGTACCACCTCTTCCCAAACAATTATATTTGTTGCCATTTCTCTTTTCATCTGCCCAAACTCCTAGACTCCTTGAGAGCTGGGCCCATGCCTTTTAATCCTAGGATCCCCAGCACCAATACTCAATAAATGATGAAGGGATATATTCTAAAAAGAAGTTAGAAATTGGCAAATGACCTGCAGGTAGCAGTGATGGCAGGAAGAGATAGTGCTATTCCATCCAGTGAATAAATAATTAAAACTTGGGACTTCCCTGATGGTGCAGTGGTTAAGAATCCACCTGCCAATGCAGGGGACAGGAGTTTGAGCCCTGGTCCAGGAAGATCCCACATGCCGCGGAGCAACTAAGCCTGTGCACCACAACTACTGAGCCTGCGCTCTAGAGCCTGCGAGCCACAACTACTGAAGCCCGTGCACATAGAGCCCGTGCTCCGCAACAAGAGAAGCCATCGCGATTATAAGGCTGCGTGCCGCAACAAGTAGCCCCTGCTCGCTGCAACTAGAGAAAGCCTGCACGCAACAAAGATCCAACACAGCCAAATAAAGAAATATTTTTAAAAAAGACTTCAGTTATTGAGGAAAGGGACTATTTGCTTGCATTAAAAAAAAAAATTAAAACTCAATTAGCACATTGAGTATTCCTAGGAAAACCAAGTGGTTTTGTAGCTAACATAGACTTTGCTTAAGTCTAGTCCCCTTTTTATTTTATTATCAGAGTCTGCCAGAGAGAACACTCCTTAAGCTGATGTCCATGACTATTCCAGCCTTATTCCCAAGAATGTCCTTCATAACTCCCTACAAACTCGACTGCTTTGTCCTCTCCCCCTAGGCCTTCATTTCCTGCCTCTCTGCTTTGACTCATGCTGGTTCCTCTCCTTGGGCTGCCCTTCCCACGTGTGCACCTTCAAACTCACCTTGCACGCCCTTCGGTCCTGCTCGAATATCACCTTCCTCTGGAAGCTATGCTGAAATCAGGCCTAGCCTCAAGCCTCCAAACCCGTGATCTCACTTTCTCCTGAACTCCCATGTGACACTTAATCACTCTCACTAAAGTGTGCACGTGTGTCTTAGCCACTCAAACAGACTGTTTGCCTGGGATGGGGGGATGTCCTGGGACTGCCCCATCCTTGTATCCCCCAGAGACCCAGCAATGGCGTTCACACTGATTTCTGTCCACTTTCCCTCTCGTCCCCAAGCCACCATCAACTTGTGGGTGAACGTATAGTCTCCTAACCTCTGCTCACTCATCCATCTATTCCCACAGAGTAGCCAGATGAATCTTTTAAAAACACTGGTTGGATCACATCATGCCCCTGTTTTAAAACCTTCAGTGTCTTAGCATTGCTCTTAGGATACAATCCAAATTCTTTCCCGTGGTGCAGGAAGGACCCTCTCCACGCCCCAGCCCCATGCCACACCTTTTCCCACCTGTCCCTCCAGTGCTCCTGGGCACCAGTCTCCTTTCATGTTCTCAGATGGTTTCCTCTGCCTGGAATGCTCTTCCCCCAACCCTCTGCCCAGCTGGTTCCTACTCATCTTTCAGTTCCTCTGGATGCCCTTTCTTTTTTTCTTTTTTCTTTTTTGCGGTACGCGGGCCTCTCACTGTTGTGGCCTCTCCCGTTGCGGAGCACAGGCTCCGGACGCGCAGACTCAGCGGCCATGGCTCACGGGCCCAGCTGCTCCGCGGCATGTGGGATCTCCCCGGACCGGGGCACGTCCTCCGCATCAGCAGGCGGACTCTCAACCACTGTGCCACCAGGGAAGCCCTCTAGACCCCCTTTTAAAGGGCCTGCTTGATTAGGTCAGACCCGCCCAAAATAATCTCTCTTTTGATTAAAATCAGCTGTTTAGGGATCTCGATTACTTCTGCAAAGTCCTTTCACTCTTGCCATAGTCTGTGGGTGAGAAGCAAGTCATAGTTCCTGCCCACACAAGGGGAGGGGATTACACAAGGGCATCTTAGGACTGGGGGTCGTCTTAGGATTCTGCCTACCACAACTACAGGGTTACAGTCTTCTTCCCTGACCCACCAGCGAGGTTAGTTACTCCTGCCCTGTGCCCTCAGAGCAGCCTCTCTCCACCTGTCCAACCACGTGTTCAACTGCACTTGATTGTAATTACTCATTTAAGTGACTGTTTCCCAACTAGACTGTAAGCTCCAGGAGTACAGGACCTACATCTGATTTTTCCAGTCTTATCTTTTGTGCCTATCACATGGTAGACTCTCAAAATACGTGCTAAATATCAATGGTGTGGAAGGTGCTTTTAAAGTCACTGTAACGATTTAGTTTGGTTGGTTACATGAATCCTTATACACAATATGTCTAGCATTTACATTGCTGGGCACTCAGTAAAAGTTTGATGAATGACTTAATGAAGGAACACATAATGACTGAAGCTCTGAACCCTGAGTAGGACAATACATTGGCTCCTCACTATAAAATGGCTCTTTGACTTTTTCTGCACACATGAATCCTGCCCTTCTTTAAAAGCCGAGCTTAGACTCTTCCACATGAAGCCTTTCCTCACCTCATTTAGTCTCAACAATTTTCATTTTTCCTGAATTCCTATAGCGTTTATAATCAAACGTCAAAACACAAGCACTTTATGTTACATTATCTGTTTTCTACCTCATCTTTTCAGCTAGCTGTAAGCTCTTTTTTTTTTTTTTTTTTTTTTTTGCGGTACGCAGGCCTCTCACTGTTGTGGCCTCTCCCATTGCGGAGCACAGGCTCCGAACGTGCAGGCTCAGCGGCCATGGCTCACGGGCCCACCGGCTCCACGGCACGTGGGATCTTCCCGGACCGGGGCACGAACCTGTGTCCCCTGCATTGGCAGGCGGACTCTCAACCACTGCGCCACCAGGGAAGCCCTGTAAGATCTTTGAAAGCATGGAGTATGCTTTCCATTTCTTTACGTTTTCCACAGAACCGAGCATCTAACATCTTACATCAAAAACTTAATCAATATGCACTGATCTAAAATTAAAAAAAAAATTATGGCTAATCTGATTTAATTCTAGTCCTACACATCTTGTAACTTTCTCTTTTTGGATGCAATTGGCCTTTTCAGTCCTGTGTCTTCTCTCCACAGTATCCATCACTAAATGTGATCTAGCCACAGAGCCAGGAATGTGGTTTGCATCTTTTCTGGATATGCTTAAATACTCCATGGGTCTTTCTCTCCAGGAAGATCAGGTCTCTGGATAATTCATTTATGTGTTTCTTCAGCATATTCCCTGCAGATAAGCATATTCCTAAGTCAGTAAGTGTTTAAGGGGAAATGCTATTCTAAGCAAGACAGTGACTGGTGTAGAAGGTTTAGAAACTGACCACCTCATAATACTAAAAAAGGGGAGGGGTACGGGAGAGTTAGAAATGTACCTCCCATTTAGCAAAATATAATTCTTAAAGATTCTCTTTTGCTTCCCCTGTGTCTCTAACAACTAAAACAGTGTCCAGACATATGATAAATATTTGCTGAATTAATGAATGAGGAGTAAATCCCTATTAGGCTGTGCTCCTTCCCCTCCTTCTTTAGGGACACAGAGACAGTGAAATTCAGTGACCTTCCAGCCTCTGATTTCTGCTTTTCCTGAGGCCCATCTGAATTCCCACCCTTATTCTCTGAGGGACATTTGTAGGCCCTTATACTAAATTTCAGGGTTTGCTTAAGTTTGCTCTACTTAGTTTTGTTGCATATCAAAAAAATTTTTTAAATGAAAAATAAAAAGAGCCTTGGCTAATAAAAAATAAAAACTAGATGTGTGCCCCAGCCCAGGACTCTAAAACAACAGATTGCTAAAGAGAGATGGGAGATTCTCAAAGGTGAACACAGCCATCTGGGACACAGGGATCCTAGAGATAAAGGAAATGGAGAGGCAACGGGACCCCCCCAGAGAATTCTCTCAGGGGGCCAGACACGCACAAATGATAGAAGACGTGGCTCCTGACCAAGAAGGAATCCACATGCTGGGCAGAGATCAAAGGCAGAGTACAGGGAAAGCTGAAGCCCAGAGTGAGCTGAGGCTGCCAAAAATACTAAGGACAACACAAAGAGCTCTTAGTGTCAGAGGAAGAGCAGGGAGGGTCACTGCTCGGTGCAGATGGCGTCATATCAACAGATGTCAAAAAGCAGAACTCCTCAGCTTTTACTTTGTTCCTGAGTTACACAGGGAATGAAGACCCAGACTGAGGATGGTGAGGAAGCTGATAGCCGCTCTAAAGAAATTCCAGTTATTTAATCCAGATTCATTAAGTCCCAGGAACTGAAAGATTTTGTGAGTATGGTCCCTAAAACCTTGTCAATAACTGAAGCACGGTGAAGACTGAGATCAATGCTAGAAAGCCAGGATGGATGGGTAAGTGTGATTCTAGTGTTCTAAAAGATATGAATTCTAAAGATGACATCAAAGATTTACCAGCTGATCCCTGGAAAGGATTCTAAAATATAGATTATTATACAAAGGCACTTAGAAACAAAAAGGAATTGGTACTTTAGGAACCAGCATGAGTTTACTAAGAACAAGTCTGGTCAAAACAAACTCTTTTCCTTCCCTAATAAGTGGACCAGGAAGGTGCCACATGGGCAAATATCAGAAAGATATTTGCCCAAGACATTCCTTGGACAAGATAATTTAGATAATTTCGTTGGCTAAATATTATGTCCCTAGAGTCTTCTTGATATATCAGTGTCAATTTGTGCTTGTAACCTTTTTATAAACAAGTTGGATCAGATTTACAAATGACTCAAAGTTTGGAGAGAGTATCGACATATACAGTAACAGAATCAGAATTAAAATGTTGCCTGACTCATATTGATTCACAGAAACTTCAAGCTGAAATTTGATGGGGAGACATGTTAAGATTTACTCCTGGGCTTCCGTGGTGGCGCAGTGGTTTAGAGTCCGCCTGCCGATGCAGGGGACGCAGGTTCGTGCCCGGGTCCGGGAAGATCCCACATGCCGCGGAGCGGCTGGGCCCGTGAGCCATAGCCGCTGAGCCTGCGCGTCCGGAGCCTGTGCTCCACAACGGGAGAGGCCACAACAGTG
>NW_006775688.1:987487-1007357 GCF_000442215.2 Lipotes vexillifer
GCCATGGCTGCTGAGCCTGCACGTCCGGAGCCTATGCTCCGCAACAGGAGAGGCCACAACAGTGAGAGGGCCCCGTTCCGCAAAAAAAAAAAAAAAAAAAAAGATTTACTTCTAAGTTTAAAAATTCAGCTGCCCAAGTATAGGAAGATAATCACTCAGGAACAACGTACTGGAAGAAGTCTAACCGTTTGAGTTGACTGCATGCTGAACATGCGTCAACAGAACCATGTGGTTTGCCCAAACAGCCAATGCAATCAAGCCTGTGCTAACAGAAGTGCAACCAACTCTTGTGTCAGCTGGCTCTTGATTAAATCACCCACCCAGAGACCTGAGTAATCTCTCTGTTGACCAGTGCAGGAGACTGGCACCAACTTCCTAACCTGGAACATTCTTGCACACATCCTTTTCTATCCATAGTGCCTATCATCCAGGGCTCCCATCCTGACCTGGTTGGCATTCACATCTCTTTCCCCAGAACCCTTGGCTCAGTCAGATTAGAAGACACTGTCTAGAATGCTCTCATTTCATTCAAACCCTTTCCCCATCTGATCACTGGTCAACAGCCACAGCAGACATAGTTCATGTTTTCTTCACAGAGGGACACAATCCCTTCTCTCTGGGGCTTAGCTTCTTTTCTGGGCTTCAGGCAGTCAGCAACATGGACTTCATCAGCATCTAATGACTCAAGAGCCTGGCTTAATGACAGGCCCCTACTGTGTCCTTCTCAGCACTCAGGTTGACGCACCTGTCCAGGACTTTCACCTGATTGACAGAGGTCGACCAAGGCCATCACCCCAGTCCAGTCATGCGAGTCAAATCCATCAGAGGCATGTTCCCCAAGTAAGAACACCTACCATCGATGGCTTATGAGATGATTTTAGGCAGTATGTGGATGAACATTTCTATCATAATAATTATTGTATTATTTTAATTCATTTACTTTTTGGACAAATAATACACTCACATGGTTCAAAATGAACAAATTTGAAAATTATCCTCCCATCACTGCCAAACTCTTCTCGCCCACCAGGAACCACCTCTATTAGTTTATTGGCATTCTTCTCACAGAAGAGATTTTAAGCATATACAAATGTAGACCCCTGACCCCTCCCCTTTAATGCACATACCATTTGATACACAATTCTGCACCTTGCTCTTTTCTCTTTATTATTAAGGACTATTGTTCCTTATCAGGACATAGAGCACTTCCTCTCTTTTTTTTTTTTTTTTTGCGGTACGCGGGCCTCTCACTGTTGTGGCCTCTCCCGTTGTGGAGCACAGGCTCCGGACGCGCAGGCTCAGCGGCCATGGCTCACGGGCCCAGCCGCTCCACGGCATGTGAGATCTTCCCGGACTGGGGTACGAACCCACGTCCCCTGCATCGGCAGGCGGACTCTCAACCACTGGGCCACCAGGAAAGCCCCCTCTCTCTTTTTTTAATGACCGTGTAGTTTTCCTTCATATAACCAGTGCCCCGTTGAGGGACAGATCGTCAATTTGTTTCTAATTACATGTTATCATAACAACGTTGCAATGAATGTTCTTGTGTACTGTATACATCATTTCACGCATCTGTGAACGTATTTATAGGACACATTTATAGAAGTGGAACAAATGAGACAGAGTTTATTTTAATGTATATTAGAAATAATGTATAGCTAGCACACCAGACCCACAATTTCACAGTTATATTTTATAATGAGGCTAATGTTTTTAAAAAGTGAATTAATGAAAGAAAAATAGTTACAACAGCATAGGTGAATTGAAAATACGGCTAACAATTACGGAATATGAAAGTGATATATAAAGGGCTGGGATTTGAGAAACACTGACCTCATGTGGAACTATCAGCTTCCCTACCAGAAGCCCCTGAAACCTCCAATTCTTGCAGGGTTCAAAGGTAGAGGCAATGCACAGAAGGAGGGGAGAGCTTTGGAGTCCGGAGACCTGGGTTCGGATCTTGACTTTCCTCCAGCTGGCTGTGGGTCTATACAGCTTCTCGCAGCCTCACTTTTCTTGGGTGGAAAGGTGTGTTTTGGGGGAGGGGTGATAATACAGTCAAGAGCTTGGACCTCAGTGCCTACCTGATAAACAGAGGCTGTTATAATTCAACTACTTTGAATGAATTTGGGGAAGAAAGAGAAGTGAGAACCCTTGTTCGGCCCAGCACCTCTCCCTCTCAACACCTCTCCTCTACACAGACATTAATCATGGCAGCGAGAAGTGAAGCCAGAAACAATGCATAACAGGGTGTGTGACCTGTGCAGTCCCTCAGGGCCCCAGGCTTACAAGGTCCCCATGCTCAGTTTCATTCTCTGCCGTCACCATCTTGAAGTGCTTAATGATTCTGAACAAGAGGCCACATTTTCACTTTGCACAAGGCCCTGCAAATTCTGCAACAAGTCCTGTACATAATGTCAGTCACACCTGGTCTCCTCTTATTTCCTCCCCCAACAGACTAGCTCCTGTTGCTCCTGGATGTTGGGACCATCTACAGAGGCTAAAACCTGGAGGCTTCTGCTGCAGCCAGGCACTCCCCCCGGCTGACACCTTCCATCCTAGTTTGACCTCTATCACAGACTTCTCAGCACATTCCTAGCATCTCTCCAGGGGTGAGCCTTCGGATTGGCTCCACGTTTCCCTAGGTTTCCCAGGAAGCCTGAGCTGGTCAGAGCCAGGGTTGGAGGTGCCTCAGTGATTTCTGTCCCTTCCATGCCCCTGAGGTCCGTGGAAGCACTTAACCGCCGTTGGCCCGCTCTCATCCTGTGTTTTAACCAAGAAAGCATTGCGAGGTCAGAAATCCTGGATTCAAATCCTGGCTCTGTCTTGTACTACCTAAGCCAGCTTTCATAAGTCATGCCAATTCCAAGAGCCTCAGTTCCCTCATCTGCAAAATAGTTATAAGAACAATGCCTCAGAGACTGAGATGAATCTCCATATAAAAGTGCCACACAGCTGCTAACATGCAGTGGGTGCTTTAGGATTTCCAAACTTATGACAGAAGAATAAATGGTCTTTGTTTGCTTTGTGGGGTGCTGATTCTCTGTTGTGATATTCCCATCCTCCCACTCCAGGCTCAGAGCGTGCTAGGCACCACCTCCCCAGCTGCACCCTTGGACATTCAACCCCACCTCTCACCCAACTCCGAGCAGTTTTTTCTCAGCTTCTGGTTTGCCTGCTCTTAGCTCTGTAGCCGTTTTCTCCTTAGAATTCCTGGGACACAAAAGCTTTGCAGAATGCTTTATCACACTGAGGTACACTTAAAGCCATAAAATTCATGACACTCTGTCCAGTGTCATTAAATGCTGGTGAAAGTCCCCTTTTACACGAAACAGCGGACTTTCTGCTATAGAATCTATCATAATTTTCCAATAAACAGAGCTTTTCATACTTCCTTCTCTCCCTCTTTGGATTGTCTGCTTACAAGCTATAGGGGAGACATCTCTTTCTTGCAGCCATGGTCCTTCCGGACCCTCTCTTGCTTTCTTCTTCCATGCCTGTCCATTGGGACATGGAATCCTGGAAGGAAGATGGGAGAATAAAGAGTTTTGAAGCCTGGACAAGTGGTTCTTATCTGGACAAGGAAACATCAAGAAACAATTGTATTTGGGAATTCCCTGGTGGCACAGTGGTTAAGAATCCTCCTGCCGATGCATGGGACACGGGTTCGAGCCCTGGTCCAGGAAGATCCCACGTGCTGTGGAGCAACTAAGCCCGTGCACCACAACTAGTGAGCCTGAGCTCTAGAGCCCGCGAGCCACAACTACTGAGCCCATGTGCCACAACTACTGAAGCCCGTGTGCCTAGAGCCCATGCTCCGCAACAAGAGAAGCCACCGCAATGAGAAGCCTGTGCACTGTAATGAAGAGTAGCCCTCACTCACTGCAACTAGAGAAAGCCCGTGTGTAGCCAAAGACACAACACAGCCCAAAAAATCAATAAATAAAATAAATAAATTTATATAGATAAAGAAGCTATTGTATTTGAAAAAGAAGAGATACATGTATAACTGAATCACTTTGCTGTACACCCGAAACTAACACAACACTGTAAATCAGCTATACACCAATATAAAATAAAAATTAATAAAAAAGAGGCGACCATAATATCTGAGGCAAGAAATAGTCATGCTAAGACAGCTGCAGGAAGAGAGGAAGGGTGGGAATAAATGTCAAAGACAATTTGGTTTTGCACATGGAGATAAAGAGGAAGAGGAATCAAAGATAAAGAAGCCCCTGGTGGGGCTGCCCTGGTGGTGCAGTTGTTGAGAGTCCGCCTGCCGATGCAGGGGACGCGGGTTCGTGCCCCGGTCCGGGAAGATCCCACAAGCCGCGGAGCGGCTGGGCCCGTGAGCCATGGCTGCTGAGCCTGCGCGTCCGGAGCCTGTGCTCCGCAACGGGAGAGGACACAACAGTGAGAGGCCCGCGTACCGCAAAAAAAAAAAAAAAAGAAGCCCCTGGTATTTCCAGCCAGAGTGGCTGGGATGCCGGTGGCGCCAGTGGCTGCTGCAGGAAATGGAGGAGATGGAGAGGTCATCCATCCGCTCCCACAGCTTTGCACAAATAAGTCTCAAAGGATGCTTCTGGCCATGTTGTCTCTGCAGGGCATAAATCTGAGATCCCCACCAATATCTCAGCAGCTGGGCAAGAGGAGGCTGGGAGTGGGAGAGGCGGGGTCTCCCATCAGCACACGGGCCACCAGGGGATTCTGCAACATGGCCTTGACTTCCTAGCTGCTTAAAAGCCTAAATATACTGGAAATGTTTCCTCTGTGACCTCAAACAAATTTCTATAAAGGTAAATGAATATCAGAACAAATATAAAAATGGCCAGAAATTTAACAAATGTCTGAGAAATCTGGAATTTGGATTCCCTGGCAGAGTCCTGTGCTCTTCCTTGCGGTGCTTGTGCCTCCCAGGGACCTGGCCCTGTGGGCCTCAGCCTCAAGCACATTTTAGCTGAAGGAAACCAGGCCTGCAGCTCCGTCCATTCCCTTAGCCATTGCCCTGGGCCCAGGTGCCTTCTCTGATCCCACAGGGGCCCCTTGAAGGGTCTAGAATTCTTCTCTGGCTCTGGCTGGGGCACCTTGACAGACAGGTGGGTAGGAAGCAGATTGTCGCTGCTGGCGGGACTGGAGATTTGGTGACTCCTAGCTTTCCTGAGGTGATTTGTGAAACTACAAATAAAGGACTGCTGAGGTCATTTGCCAAAGTCAAATGGAGACAGACTTTTTTTTTTTGATACCTTGTCTTTATTTCCTTTTGCTATATACGAGGATGTGGTATTGCTGCAGCATATGGTCCTATATTTAATTTTTTGAGCAACCTCTACAGTTTTTCCATAGTGGCTAAACTATTTATATCCCCACCAACAGGGCACAAGGGTTCCCTTTTTTTCCATCCTCTCACCAATGCTTATCTCTTGAGACAGACTCTTAAACAACTAGATTTTCTCTGCCTGGGGAAAGAAGCAGGTGAATCCTTGCTCCCCAGGGCTTTCATTTTAACTCTGGAGAAATCTGTGTCATCTGCTGAAGCTCCCACTGAGCTGTTTTCAGGCCCCAAGCAGGGACTCTTAAGATAACCGCTCACTCTGGATTCTGCTCCTTGGATCTCCGTAGCAACCTGGGTACCAGCTGGAAGACCTGAAATTCAGCAGGGCCCTGCTTACCAGGTCTGAGGAAAAGCACTGAACAGGTGACAAACAGGAAGTATCCTTTTGCAGAGGGCTTTTTTTTTTCTTTCAAGGTGAGTTCTGAGGAATAAAAAAGTGTGTTTAGTTGACCATGAAGCTAGCTTTAAAACTCAGATTCTTTTGCTCAATTCTAGGACAATGATTAACAAATTGGCTCTTGGTTACGTTTTTAAGTCAAATGTTCACGTTTTAAATTTAGCAATTCAAGGTCCAGCAATTCACTTTCATTTTGTTCAGGCAAACTGTCACAATGCCATACCCCTGAATTAGCTGTTTTCTAAACTACATTGTGATCATTTTCTTATCAATCTTCATACTTGTCGTTTTAACTGTGAAAAAGAAATGGAGAATTGAAATCCAAGGTTGATAACAAGCCTCCCAATCTGCATACGCTAGTGCCCTCTTAAGCAAAGGCTGGCTCGAGGTCCTTGCCCTAAAAAACCCTACATGTGATTGGGGCCGATAAGAAGAGCCAGAGTAAAACAACAGGGACAATACCAGTTCAGCTGAAAATATGCTCTACGGTGTGTGGGCTGGAAGCCATTCCCAGAAGATGGAAATGGCTTATGCTTAAGTTCTTAGGACTTTGAACAAATGTATTCAAATTAATTCTTCTTTCCTCCAGAATTCAAGTGTTTCAGTAGATTGGTTGTTCTGACGTGCCATCTTCCATGAACAAAAGGGATTCCTGTTTCTCTTTTGGCTGTCTTTCAGCCACCTGGCTTTCAATAAGATACTCTGTGCTTTTTATAACGTGTGAAACTACAACACCTGTCTAGACCTCAAATGATTCTTCTGGGCCCAGTTTGCAAAATCTCGAGCCAGTGTTTGATTGGTTATCATTATTGCTCTAGCTTCAGAAACTATTTCCCAACCATTTAAGCACCCAAGGTGGGGTTTACTGCACTTCAGCTGGTTACTCCATGCTTCTGTTCACCAAGAACCCATTTGGGGAGATAAAACCATAGAATCTTAGATTCATTTGCTCCCTGTGAACTTGAAAAAAGGCTCACCTGTTACCTTTAGCCAATTGGTCTTCACGTCAAGGGTGAATCAGGGGGATGTTTCCACTTCTGTTGGAGGCCGGTGTTAGGCTGGGATGTGGGGAGAGGAGGGGGAGAGGGGTCCACATGTCCAGGTGATGGATCCAGGCTGCACAAGCCCTTATTCATAGTATCTCTTTTTGCTTGACCCATAGCTGGCCATCAGGCAGTTCTCAATAACCCGAAGCCTTTCTCGCTCACCCAGTTCCTGGGTGTCTCTTGAGTCATATTCAGGAATGAGGAAGTAAAAGGGGCTGTGAAATGAGGCTCATTGTCATGTGGTTCTCTTTTCCTAATTTGGTCTGGCAGGCCTGGGCACAGGGGCCTGGGAAACATATACTTCTTGGCAAGGGTAGAAGGGAAATCTAGTGCCTTCTATTTTCCCATTCAGTGTCTGAACTGACATTCTGGATGAAAATCTCCAGAGGACAAGAACTGAGCTGTAACTATCCTTTCTTTTTTCTTTCTTTCTTTTTTTTTTTCCTTTTCTCTTCTTATCTGTCCTAGTTAGGGCACATATGTGATTTCTAGGCTTGGAAAATGCATCTTTGCGATAAGGGTGATGCAGAAGACAAGCAAAAACATCCGCTCCAAAAAACTGTACTTTTGTGGCAAATATTCATTTTCCCACCAATAGAGATATGCCAAGAAAGTCTGTATTTTTCCAAACTTCCTATTTTTAGCTGTCTTTTTCTTCTGGTGGCAGAAAACATAATCTCATTCAGTTCCAGGCATACTCAAACACTTCAAGGTTAAACCTACTCAAGTTTCCCTACTCTGAAATTTCCAAACTTTTCTAGGCGTCTGTCATTCCCTCCCTTTTGAAACTAGCTACTTCTGGGTTACGTGGCCCTCAGTGTCTCTCTTATTGGTACCCATCCAACTGGTCTCCCTCCCTTTTTTATCTTTTCAGGGGTGGGGAGAGTGGTAGCAGGGGAGAGGGTTTGGAAGGGGGAGGATGGTAGAGAGCAGAGGAGACCACCGCTGCAAACATTCTCCATCCCTCCACCCTATCTTTCAGTGTTACTTAGGACCATTGCTTTTGAATTTAAAAGCCAAAAATTTGTTGTCTTTCTTCTCTGGCTCCACCATGACAATTCTCCTCTGAGACAAATGGCAGCCTCCTATTTCTCCACAGGAATCTGGGGGAAGGTCACAAAATGAAAGGGAGGGTGAGGGACATAATCCTCCATTAACACTTCACACTCTTACATCATCATCATGGCAGTTGTTATTGCAGAGAAGCTCTTCTTTAAAGCTCCACCCCTTCTACTATTGACTCTCAACAGTGGATGCCCCATTGTTGAGCAAAGGGCTCAGGGCCACACCAGCGGCTCACTCTCACTCGGTCCAGGCTGGAACTCAGGGCACAGGGCTCACAGGTCCTCGCTCTCCCAGCATCCTGAGGCAAGGTGTGCTTGGATGGGCAGATGTGGGACCCTGTCCCCTATTGTCCCTCCCTTCCCTTCTCTTCCCTTTCTTCTTTCTCTTTTATGCTCCCTCCCTCCTTCCTTCCCTTCTCTCTTTTTTTTTTTTTCGGTACGCGGGCCTCTCACTGCTGTGGCCTCTCTCGTTGCGGAGCACAGGCTTCGGACGCGCAGGCTCAGCGGCCATGGCTCAGTACGCGGGCCTCTCACTGCTGTGGCCTCTCTCGTTGCGGAGCACAGGCTTCGGACACGCAGGCTCAGCAGCCATGACTCACGGGCCCAGCCGCTCCGCGGCATGTGGGATCTTCCCGGACCGGGGCACGAACCCGTGTCCCCTGCATCGGCAGGCGGACTCTCAACCACCGCGCCACCAGGGAAGCCCCCTTCTCTCTTTTTGAAATATAATTTACAAGTAGTAAAATGCACACATGCTAAGTGAATGATTACCTGTGTGTGTCATCACCACCAGAGTGCTGCTTCCTTTTTATGGGAGATCATGAGTGTAGACTTGCAACTGGGACAAATACAGCCTGAAGTTGTGCACAAAATGGTCTGACTTTGGGTGCCAGCTGTTTATAGGTATTTGTGGCTTTTGAATTCCTCAGTTCCTTCCACCCCAGCTCAGATTGCTGGGTCAGAAAGGCTCCACCAAGGAAAATTCCTAACCCAGAGGCCCTGCAGGGTCCTCTCGACCTGCTGGGGAAGGAACTTGTCACCGACTGACCTCTGCAAAGCCCCAGATGGGAGAATCAGTGGGTCTATTCTAGACTCATCAGTCATGTGAATGTCTTGCCCAGGATGAGGATCTACGTCTTCTGGGAGCATCTCAGCGTCACCCTGCTTGTGGTGTGGGCTGAGCTGTGGGTGAGGCCCACACAGCTGCATTCCCTGGTCAAGTACTAGCACAGAGCCATGAAGCAGAATCAGGACTAGGCTGTCAGCTGAGAATAGATCTGAGGTTTTTTGATTTCATCCATGACCTTTGATAAGTTTTCTCTACTGCTCTTAGATGTTCCCACAATTAACAGGATCTTGGGTCCCCTCATAAGGCAACAGACCAATTCCTCCAGGGACTTTACTCTGAAAGATGCTCACGGTCAGCTCTGGAAAAGTTGAAATTGGTACAACCTTTCTGTAGAACACCTTGGAATATACTTGTGATACACTTTTATTTGGCATTCCACTTCAAGAAATCTGTTCTGCTGAAATATGCAAATGTGCAAATACACCCTTCCCCCCAGCACATATACATATTGCAGCAATGTTTATAATGTGTATAATAGGTGAGAATTTTTTTTAAAGCTACGCCACCACCAACAGGCGAATGCTTAGGTAAATTGTGATATATGTGTACAGGACTAGAATGAGGCCGATCTACATGTGCTGATACTGAAAGATGGACAAGCTACTGCAAATAAAGCAACACAAACAAAACAAAAACCTTCAGAAGAGTTTCATACCTTTTTGATAAATTAATAAGAATATGATATTAGCACACGTATTGGAAAAAGGGAGAGACTGCAGGATTAACACTGGTTATCTCGGGGATATGGCAGAAATGCTAGGGGACTTTTATTTATAGCTTTTATATTTTGGGATTGTTGGAATTTCACAATGAGCTTGTATTACTTTTGAAATATGAAAAACTATGTCTTTTGTTCTTTTAAGAAAAAGGAAGAAGTCTTAATACTGGTGAGAGGACAGAATTTTTCTCATGACTGCTTCCAGAAACTCCAGGTCAGTCTATCTATAGAACGGGTCCCAAGGGGAGGGAAATAGTAAAACTGGGGTGGAGTGTGCAATGAAAGTCTCTGCTGGGCCCAGAGACCCTCCTTCACTCAGGGAGCTGGTGGGTGTAGGAAGCAGCCAGTGACCCCCATGATCCCGGCTTCCTGGTGTTCACACCCCTGTGCAATCCCCTCTCCCTGAATGTGTTCTGGACCTACTGGCTTGCTTCTAGTGAAGAGAACACAGCAAATAAAATAAGCCGGTAATAGCTAAAATAAAAAGGAGGAATAAAAAAAATTTTTTTAACTGAAAAAACATGAAAAGAAAAAGAAAGAATACCACAAAAGTGATGGGATGTCCCATCCAAGATTAGGTGACAGAGGCTGTGTTTCCATCTTGCTAGCACTCTCTCATCCTCTCTCACTCACCCACTCTGATGAAGTTGGCTGCCATGTTGTGAGCTACATGACTGAGAGACCAGTGTGGCCAAAAGGACAGCCTCTGGGCAACAGCCCGTGAGAAACTGATGCCCTTAGTCCAACAACATGTGCAAAACCGATCCCTCTGCTTAGTTGAACTTTGAGCTGAGTGCACCTCCCAGCCCTACGCCTTGAGAAAGACCCTGAGCCACAGGACCCAGCTAAGCTGTGTCCAAATTCTCGACCCACAGCAACTGTGAGATGATAAATGTGTGCCGTTTTCAGCCTCTCAGTTTTGTGGTAAGTTTTGAAGTGATATAGTAGGGAAACGAACGTGACCTCCTACTCACTCAAATGGGGCAGAGTCTTTGGGGGAGGGGGCAGTACCTTGTTAATTAACTCTACCTGTGTGAGAAGGTCACCTTTGAAGACTTTCACTAGCGTTTCTGAATTTGGAAACCAAGGGTATTTCCAGGGAAGGTAGAGATGCCTTGGGGAATGATGCGCCGCCACCTCTTTGTACAAATGTTTCATACATCGGGGGGTCTTCAAATGTGAATGTTGGTAAGAAGTATTTGCGGTAACCAGCCCCCAAGATGGCTTCCAATCATCCAAACCTCCTGGTGTTCACGTCCTTGTGCAGTCTCACAATGAGTCAGAGCTGACCCGTGAGAACACCAGAGGGCATGACTGTATGTGACTTCCAATGTTAGGTCATAAAATTGCAGCTCTTGCCTTGCACACTTGGACAGTTTTCTCTGGTGGAAGTCAGCTGCCATGTCATGAGGACACTCAAGAAGCCCTGCTCTGAAGCCCATATGGAGAAGAACTGAGGCTTCTTGCCAAGAGTCAACAAAAACTTGCCAGCCTCGTGAGGGAGCCACCTTGGAAGCAGATCTCCAGCCACAGACAATCCTTCAGATGACTGTAGCCCTGCTGATACTTGACTACAACCTCATAAAAGACTCAAAGTAAAATATACTCAATAGGGCTTCCCTGGTGGCGCAGTGGTTGAGAGTCTGCCTGGCGATGCAGGGGACGCGGGTTCGTGCCCCGGTCCGGGAAGATCCCGCATGCCACGGAGAAGCTGGGCCCGTGAGCCATGGCCGCTGAGGCTGCGCGTCCGGAGCCTGTGCTCTGCAACGGGAGAGGCCACAACGGTGAGAGGCTTGCGTACCGCAAAAAAAAATTCCTCACCCACATGAATTGTGAAAGATAATAAATGATTATTATAGTTTTAAAAACAAACAACCCAATCAAAAATGGGCAGAAGACCTAAATAGACATTTTTCCAAAGAAGACATACAGATGGCCAATAGGCACATGAGTAGATGCTCATCATTGCTAATTACTAGGGAAATGCAAATCTAAACTACAATGAGGTACCACCTCACACCAGTCTGAATGGCCATCATTAAAAAGTCTACAAATAATAAATGCCTGAGAGTGTGTGGAGGAAAGGGAACCTTCCTACACTGTTGGTGGGAATGTAAGGTGGTGCAGCCACTGTGGAAAACAGTGTGGAGGTTCCTCCGAAAACTAAAAATAGAACTACCATATGATCCTGCCTTCCCACTCTTGGGCATATATCTGGGTAAAACCGTAATTCAAAAAGATACACGCACCCCAATGTTCATAGCAGCACTATTCACAATAGCCAAGACGTGGAGACAACCTAAATGTCTATCAACAGATGAATGGATAAAGAAGATGTGGTATATATACTCAATGGAATATTACTCAGCCATAAAAAAGAATTAAATAATGCCACTTGCAACAACATGGTTGGAGCTAGAGATTATCATACTAAGTGAAATAAGTCAGAAAGAGAAAGACAAATACCATAGATATCACTTATATGTAGAATCTAGAATATGATACAAATGAACTTATTTACAAAGCAGAAACAGACTCATAAACATAGAAAACAAACTTGTGGTTACCAAAGGGGAAAGGGGGTGGGGGAAGGATATATTAAGAGTTTGGGATTAACAGATACACACTACTGTATATAAAATTGATGAAAAACAAGGGCCTAGTGTATAGCACAGGAAACTATATTCAGTATACTGTAATAAAACATAACGGAGAATTTTTAAAATGATTATTGTTGTTTTTAGCTACTGTGTTTCAATTTGTTATGTGGCAATAAGTAACTACGTTCTTGGTCATCTTTATTGTTTAACATTCATTTATTCAACCAACATTTTCTGCACATCTGCTATATATTGGGTAACTGTGCTAGACAGGGGAGAAATATGGTGAGCAAAAACAGACGTAATGCCTGTTTTCATGGAGTGGACCATTTAGTAGTGACAAAGATAATCAGATAATCATATAAATTCATGTAAATTACAATAGTGTCAAGTGCTACACAAGAAAAGGGCTATAGCTACTCAGGGCTATGAAAGGGACCTAATTTAGATCAGATGGAGTTAGGAAAAGTTTTCCTGAGAAACTAAACTGAATGAGGAGTGAGTTAGGTGAATGGGAGGGGGAAGAGAAGAGCATTCCAGGCAGAGGAAGCAGCATGTGCAAAGGCCCTGTGGCTGGGGCTCAGAGATTGAGGAGGAGCAATGAGGCTCAGAGACAGAGGCTAATCCACACAGAGTTTTGTGGCCATGTTAAGGAGTTTGGATTTATACTAAGACCAATGGGAAGCCTTTGAAGCCTTTTAAGAAGTAGAGAAATATAATATGATTTTGATTTTAAAATCTTTTATTTAAATCTGACTGTGTAGAGAATGGATTGAAAGGCATCTGTGAGGAGATCAGTGAGAAGATTGTTTCAGTAATCCAGGTACTGTTACCATCAAATAGCATGTTTACAATTCCCAAGCACAGTCAGGTTTCTTCTTAGTATTCTTTACAAAGAGTGAGTTATATAGACATAATTTTTGGCCTCTTGGAGTCTATCGTGTAAAAAAATCAGCAATGGTAGGGTCAAATGGGATGACATGCAGACATATAAGATAGCTGGAAAATTGAAAAGTAACTCCAGCAAAGACCGAGATCAATCAGTCAATTAGTACAGAAAGAAAATATAACTAACATTTCTTGAAAATCCAATAGATATGTTAGATATTTGACACTCCTTATTGATTTATGCCCCATAACAACTTCATGCTGCAGATGACATTGTATTTACAGATGAATACACAGGCTCAGAAAGGTTAAGCAAATTAACAGAGATCACCTAGCTTGTGTGGTCTGTTTGTTCCAAAGTAAAAGCTTGTTTTATTCCACCATATCACCTGCATTTCTTATAATATTCCATTTGAAATCCTTCATGTAGTGGAAAAAGTTTTGTTTATAACCAGACTCTTAAATTCTAGTTGATCACTGTAATGTATATATTTCTCTAGGCGATATAATTCTCCAAGCTAACTTCATTAAAATGGGGACTATACCAATATTCATGCATTCATCATTCAACAAAAGGTGCCTGGTCCTTCAATAACATATATGAGGGACCCCAATTACACGCAAGTTTTATAAAGTGACCAGAGATAAATAATCCATGGACTCTGCCTTAGAAGAATCTATTTATGAAACACATATTTATTGTTTTCTGAAAGAAGAATTCCCTGTTCCTGAAACTTTTCTCCTTTATGTTCCATCCACGGAGTTACTGTGATAGTTGGCATGTTAGTAAAGTGAGATCCAGACTACTCACAGTTGATTGGTCCAGAGGTTGGTTCTAGACTCAAGCTGGGCCAATCAGAATCCTTCTCTGGGACTTTGGAAGTTGAACTGAGAAAGAGAAGTCAGTCTTCATCTGGGTGCTTGAACTTCAAGATGGAAAACTTGGGGGACTTCTGATGGACACGTTTTGTCACTTGACTGGTAAAGGAGAGGAAGTTGGTTGGTAATAAAAATAAGAATGGAGCAGATCTGCAGAGAAATGTAGGTATCAGTTTTAGGTAGTAGGCACATAAGGTTAAGCAAAGCTTTGGTTAATATCATCTTCTACAGCATCGGGTAGCACCATTTACGCCGATTTCCTATGAGTGGCACCGCCTTAGAACGCAACCCCAATGAATGGGGTCCCCGGGAGTTGTGATATTAGACAGTGCTATTTTTAGTTGGAGATGGGGCTGTAGATAAAGGCCAGGACCAAATAACTCAGGTATTGAATGGCACGCATACTGTCACTTTACCCCTCTAAAACCCAATGCAGACATCACTAATGATCATGGTTCGCCTTCCTGCTGGCTCCCAACATGTCCTACTCAGCACAGCACTCCAGTCACCATTAAGCAGCATGTGCCTTGCCTATATACTTCCTGGCCCAACAGCTGTAGCATGTCATTCATAAATGGCTTTGTCTCAGCAGCAGATGTTTTCCCTCTAGCTAGAACAAACACTGGGGATTATATCCAAATTAAGGAGATCTTTTGCTTTTTGTCTGAGGACTATGAAAATTGGAACCAATGTTCAATCACTTAGTGATACCATAATATCAGTTAATTAACAGTGATACATGAAAAATAAGGATTGAATCTTACATACACCAAGTAGCCCCTGGTTTGTATTGGGTTGGCCAAAAGGCTCATTTGGGTTTTTCTGTAACATCTTATGGAAAAATCCGAACGAACTTTCTGGCCAACCCAATGGATACTTGATTGAATGACAGTGAATTGTACCTTAACATGTGAAATACTCTGGGTGGTGTTAGCTGTCCATCTTAAGAAAACTACCCTCAAGTCCTGAAAAAGGCAAGCAAGCTAGTCAATTAGGAACTCTGTGGGACTTCTGCCTGAGGACAAACTAATCACTGGGATCCTTAAATTTGGAACTGTAATTATTGAGAAGGAAAAAAAAATCAATGTTTTCAAATTAAAAAATCTAAAATTGAAGATCATAAAAACAATAAAAGAAATTTTAGAAAATTTTTATATTTTAATTTTGGAGCTGGGGAAACCTTTCTAAGTATGACTTGAGCACTAAAAATGAAAGATTAAAAAACTCAATTATAGAAAAAGGAAATAACTTTTTTCTTCATAATAAAAACCATCATAAAGTCAAAAGACAAACTGCAAGAAAATATTTGATATTTCTATGACAAATAAAAGGCTTATATCCCTATGATAAAAAGAGCTCCCACAAATCGATAAGAAAAAAACCCCATCAAATTGGGCAAAGGAAATATAGAAATAGAAAAGAAAACTGGCTCTTAAAACATATGAAAAGATGCTCAACCTCATTTACATGAAAAGAAATGCAAATATATGATATCATTTTTTTTAACCTATGAGATTTGCAAAGATATAAATGTCTGATTACAAACACAGGGAAGATGGGCGGAGGGGAACAAACGTTCTCCTACATCACCAGAGGAAGTGTAATTGGTGTTCTAAGGAAGGCAATCTATCAAAATTATAAATACATACCCTTTGACCTAAAATTTCACTTTTAGAAATGTATCTATAAATAGGTTTGAACATATATAAAATGGTTTATGCAATGTTGTTCAACGTTAATTCATCGTAGCATCATTTATAATTACAAAAGATCAGAAACCACCTAAATCAGCAGGGAAATGGTTAGGTAACTTATGGTACATTTCTTTATACAAAAGAATATTACACAGTCATAAAAGAGAATAAAGGAGTTCTTTAGGTACTGACAGGAAATTATTGCCAAAATATACTTAACGAAAAAGCAAGGTGCAGAACACTATTTATAGTATGCTAGTATTTATATAAACAAAGGGGGAAATATATAGGCATTTGCTTATAAATGCATACACTATATCTGTAAGGATGCCCAAGAATTTAGTAATATTAGTTGGTTGTTAAAAGGGGAACTGGGTGGGGAGGGGAAAATAACCATAGTACATCTTTTTTGCCTTTTGGATATTGAACAATACAAACAAATTTATTTGAAAATAAATAAGTAAATTAAAATTAAAAAAAGATAAAATACACTGACTTTTAACTCAGTCATCAAATAGAAGAAAAGCTTAATTTAGAGGTACTTCTGGAATCTTGATTCAATTTTTGGATAAACAAAAGGAGGCATCGTGTTATTCAGCAGCATTGTCCATTCACAGCATTCATGACCCTAAGAGTTGACATGATTGGAAAATCTTAAGTATAGAGTCAGGAAAGGTGGTTATAAGTTCATGGATAGTATTTAATAATTTTTACCTTTAGGGAAAACAAAAAGTATTGGGACACATCTCCGATCTTAGAAGGTGATGCTACAGAATAATGAAAGCTGGTCCATTGTAAATTCCCTTGATGCCACTGGCAGTCAGATGTGAGCTGGAATTCTGTCCTTCGGTCACTTTCTCTGGTAACTTGCAGAGCCACACTCTATAACTGGCTGCACATGTTACCCACCATGGCTCTAATTTCCACCTAAGGCTGATAAATTTTCTGCCTAAATGTCCACATTGAAGTGAATTGAATTTGTGACTAAACTTGATTGGATCTAGGCTATTTGAACCTAAGGAGAATTTTACTCTCTGCATAGGTCTCAAATTTTTGCTTCTAATATGTTCTCCTATTCAGGCATCCTAGGACCTGTCCATAGAACTTGGAGATATCTTAGTCAGATGATTTGGCTCAATCAATATTATGCAACTAATAGATATCTGCTGAGCATCAACTATGTCAAGGGATTGTGGAGGATGAGTAAGACATGGCTACTATGACTCCAGGAAAGCCATAGAGTCTTCTGGAAGACTCATAGGAAGGTCAAGAGGGTGTCCTGGGGAACATTAGCTAAATGCTCGGCTGGAAAATGTGTTAAGTCTTAGAAAGCTGGACTGTGGAATTCAGAAGGTGAGTCACATACCTTCAATTTGTATTTCATGTATCCGGCCTTTACGCAACTGTCTCATAGTGAAAGAGATGAAAACATAGATAATTTATGTTTATTCTCTTTAAACATACAAGTAACATAAATGATGAAGGAAAACATAAATGTAAGCGTGAACTCTGAGTCCTCTGGTGCTTGTGGTTCATCAGTGTGGGGAGGTAGCACCACCTTGAGGCCTATGAGATGCTGTATCTCTGTGCGTCCCAGGCTTCTGTAGCTTGACTGGCTGGTATAAGAGGCAACTGCATTTTAAGTACACAGAACATTTTAATGCTGGAGTTTTCACCTATTCTGTCAGTGATGTTGGGCTGAGGTGGAGAGGCAGGGGGGGGCAAAAATCCATAGCAGGAATACAGACAAAAGAAGACTTCTTTTAGAGCACTCGTTTCTAAAATGTTCTGAGCTCATTTAATTGTTTTTTAATTGGGCTTACCTTCCTATTCCCAATCACTTTGGTGCTCTTTTGTACTCCTTTTGTCTATAAGGTTAAGTTATTCGTACATCGAAAGGGAAAATAACGTATTTAAAAATTGGTCCTAGATTTCAGGTTATTTGCTCAACTGCTGGCCAAAGCAATCTATGGAAATAAAAATCAGCATTTTTGCAGTTTAGAAATAAGCAATTCAAATATTTTGAGTCATTTGGGGAATTGTGGGAGGGCATTACTTAATCTGCCTGAGAACCACATATTTGATTAGTAGAAATGATTCTGAGTGCCTGAGCATGAGCATAAGATAAACTAATTGGAAAAATGAGGCAGGAGGGTAGAGAGAGGAAAGAGAGGGAAGGAAGGCAGTAGATGCAGGGACTGAAGAAAGAGAAAAATAAAATAGAGAAGAAAAGAATTAGGCAAAGAAAAGGATACAAGGCAAATGAAAACAAGAAGTGGGAAGGGTAGAGGACGACAACAGTAGGTTAGAATTTATCCAAACCCAACCCAAGGCTGGCCAACATGTGATGGCGCCATGCACGAGGAACACAGTCTAATATTTGCTGTTGGGTTGGTGCCCGGTGAATGGTGGGTTGGTTCCTTATCCATGCAGTCTGTGATTTTGATCCTGATTTCCTCACACCCAGAGTTATCTCAAGAATTTCCCATTTCCCAGGATTTCCCCCCAAAACTAATCTTCAACTGGCTTTGAAACTGGAATGTGAGGGCACTCCAGAAGCGTGGACAGAAACAAGATTCCAATTTGGGGTACCTCCAAAATGGAACACCAGGCAATTACATTGAAGGTGGCCAAAGTGATTCCTAGGATCAATTAAGCAAATAATTTTTAGTTTATGACCAATAAACTCTTTAACTTGGCTAATGAAATGAGAGATTGCAGCTCTGGTTCTTGCTAAATGGAATTATGACAAAACTAATGAAAACAGAACTTCATTAGTTAAAAGACATCATCCATGAAAACATGGAAAAGAGGAACCTATTAAAAATACTGGGTAAAGCGCAAGACACAAGAGAAACTGCATGCTTTGAGAAACCCAACCCTCAGTCACTTTCTTCTAGTGGAGTTACGTATGTTTTGGGAATTGGCCTCTACGTTACACTTTAGTAATCATCAAAAGGCAAGTGAAACTCACGATATAAAAATAGCAACGCTACGCTTTGTGTGCTACTGAGTATGCCTCTAGCGTAGCCGCACTTCTCCAAATCTTTCTTTTGACTTTTCTTGTCAACTTTTGCTTCGTTTAAGGGCTCTGGAGTGGATTTTACCTCTCAAGGGTAACGCCCAAGCATCAAGATTAGAGATTCCTAGAGAAAGCCCAATGCTCATCTGTCCTGGAAACACCTGTGTTCCCCAAGCACCAGAGTTGAGAAACAAGTGTGGTACAACCTTGGAGTCAGGCAGATGTGAGTTGGAATTCATTTCCTGCAAACTGTGTGTCTTATATATATTCTCCAAGCTTCAGTTCTGAAGATAAAGTATGATGGGACTGACACATAGTTAAGTACTCAATAAAGGGTGGCTTTTGTGTTTTAGTCCACCTACTCTCACTCAGAATCTTGCTTCGGAAAGTAAAAGCCATTATTACTACCACACGCTGCGGGTACTATGCCTTTGGTTTCCTGCTATGTGTGTTATATCTATTTGTGTTATATTTCATAAGCTTGGGTAACTCTGGGCCACATGGACCTATGCAGGACTCCTGATATTGTTTCAATGTTTCAGACTACTTTTAAATGAACACTAAACATAACTGATGTTTTAAGAAATGATCAAAAATACTTAAAGGATAAAATTATTCATATCCATTTTTTATAAGTGAAGCTCTTTATTACTTTCTTTCTTATAAAATTTAAATTCCCGGGGGCGGTGGAAAGATGGCGGAGGAGTAAGACGCGGAGATCACCTTCCTCCCCACAAATACACCAGAAATACATCTACATGTGGAACAAATCCTACAGAACACCTACTGAACGCTGGCAGAAGACCTCAGACCTCCCAAAAGGCAAGAAACTCCCCACATACCTGGGTAGGGCAAAAGAAAAAATTAATTAAAAACAGAGACAATAGAATAGGGACGGGACCTGCACCAGTGGGAGGGAGCTGTGAAGGAGGAAAGGTCTCCACACACTACGAAGCCCCTTCGCGGGCAGAGACTGCGGGCGGCGGAGCGGGGAGCTTCGGAGCCGCGGAGGAGAGCGCAGCAACAGGGGCGCGGAGGGCAAAGCGGAGAGATTCCCGCACAGAGGATCGGCGCCGACCGGCGCTCACCAGCCCGAGAGGC
>NW_006775688.1:1008190-1027235 GCF_000442215.2 Lipotes vexillifer
CACACACACACACACACACACACACACACACACAGACATATCCCCTCTTCACAGCGAATATACATTAGTACGTAAGTTTAATACCTGGAGATTAACAGAAATGACAATGGGGCACAGATGCAACACAGTAAAACAGGGATGGGGGGTAGGACTGGAGGGGGCAGAGGGACACTGGATATGATCACAGCAACCAAGGAGTGATTCCCTTGGTGCTCTGAGGTCATGAGACACTTGCCTCTTGTCACCAAGAAAACTGCATGGTGAATAAACCACCAACTCTGGAAGATAAGCCGTGGCACTACTGCGGAGCTTAGAATGGGGTGGGGCCCTCTCTGTCACAGTGTTAATACTCAAGCATGGCGGGCTCGGAGAGTGTTACGAAATATCAGCATTTTGACCTGGTGAGAGGGGCCTATTTGGGATGTGCCCCGTTTACCTAACACTGGGTGAAGGAGGTCCCCACTCAGGGTAACAGGGCCCCGGGATACCGTGGTCTTGACTTGCAGCAGCACTCCACACCACTGCTCCCAGCCAGCTCCACTCTGTCCACTGAGCACCCTCTCCGCAATGGACCTAAGCCAGAGTGAGCCAATCAAGAGGAGACGGGAGGAACCACGTGGTGGGATGGAAGGGGCAGGAGCTGGCAGAGGAGCAGGTGTGTCCCAGGCCGGGCCCTCCCCTAGGCATCATTGAGGCTGCTGTCGCTCAGGAGCACCTTCTCCCCAGGTCTGAAGGCCGGCATCCCAAGGTAGGGGCAGCTGGCACAGCGGAAAGCATCGCCCAGGTAACACTGTTGAAAGAAGAGACCATCATACAGGGGAGCCAAGTGTCAGCTCTCCCAGAGATACAGGCCAGAAGAAAGGGATCCCAAATTTCATGGTATGGCCACAGTGGCCTAAAGAGAATGACTGCGTACATTTGTAGGTCCAACTGGGATCCAAATACTAAGAGGCTTTAAGATCTCTGATTTCATGAAAGACAAAAGTCTAGAGAAGTCCCTTAGGTGAATACTTCTGTATTCTCAGCAGTTCAAATCACAGCCACACTCAGCAAATGGCTGAGTAGCATCAGGCCTAATGTGAAGCAGAAAGAAAGGGGCCAAAAATAAGAAATGACAAGTGCCTCCCCTACGGGCATGAGTGCGCTGCCCACTCTCAGGAGATAAGCCCTCTTCCCATTACTACCTAGAGACACGTTCTCACACGTTCACCTATTATTAAAATAATTGGGCAGTGAACTCTGTAGAGCTGGAGCTGGCCTGTGTTTAGTTTAGGCCTTTGTGAATACTGAGTAATCAACCAGATACTCACGTTTCCACAAGCCGACTTGGGCTGGGAGCTTATCTGGTCCCTCAACTTCTCTTTCTCCAGTTCTTCTGCGAGGCCACAGGTGCTGGGGGAAAGTTAGCAGGTGATGAGTGGGACCTGCCACCACCCAGGAACTCCAAATCCTTGACAGACCTTTTCCCTGGGAGTCTTCACAGATATGGAGCATTGACCTTTCCTGGCCTAGTCAGCTTTGGGCTCCACAATTCAATGATGTACTGTTTGGAGATTCACACACAGACAGTAAACTATCGAAAAAGCCAGCAAAGATTAGCACAAATTTGGGAGAATGGTAGCCTCTTGTAAGGAGAGGGAGGGAGATGCAGCTGAGGGAGCAGGCAGAGGCGACTTCTAAGGAACAAGTCATGTTCCTGGTACTTAAGCTGGGTGAGCAGTACATGGGTGTTCATTTTATTGTTCTTTAAAATGTACTTATTTAGCATACTCTTCTAACCGTCTGATACATTTTACAATAAAACATGTTTTAGTAATTGTGAAGCACAGCGATTCCTTGACAATCAGAAGCCGCTGGAAGCAGCCTGGCAGCCTCTTCTCACCCCAAGGCTTACCAGTTCTTGCAGGCCTTCCTCTTTTTCCCTTCCCCACAGGAGGCAGCCCGCAAGGAAGCTGGGTCTGGCTTCTTCATATCTTCTGGATCCAGCAGTTCATCTGAGTCAATGAGATCCTGGAGAATGTTCGAAGCCATTAATGACCCAGTCATGGTCTCTGCTAATGAACAGGTGAAGTGGCCACAGTCCACAGCAGCAGTTTGCCCATCTATGTAGAAGGCAGCCATCATCCTACCTGGGCTTGATCATCACGCCCAAGCTGACCACATAGTGAGTACACTACGTGCACAGAAGCTGTGTTAGGCTGTGAGGGGGCTGGGGACTCATTTATGATGTGCAGAGAATATGTGTGTGGAGGGCAGGGAGGGAGGGGGCAGGAAGAACAAAGAGAGAAGCGTTATATTTATGCGAATATATAAAGGGCTGTCGTGTGAGAAAAGGGAATGGAATATTTTCTATATAATTCCAGAGGAAAAGGCAGATAATGATATATACACTTGTGTGATTCTTCGATAAACGTGTAGACAGTTAATCTGTAAGCTCTGTGAGGGCACAAACCGTCGCCTAGTTTGCTTACCACTCTAACTTCAATAGTTGTAGGAATGAAGAACTTTATTACAGAAAGCATTGATCTGAGTTGGAAGAGCATTACTGTTAAGACAGTGAGCATTTGGTGACTTGCCCAGACGAAGGAGCCAAAAAATATTTTAGCTGACAAACTCTTTTCAGGTTTACGCATGCCCACAAGAGTCTTTAATATATCACATGAAGTGAGAACAAGAAAATCTGCGGGGGGAAAGATGCTGAAAAAGAAATTTAAAATGCCACTAATGAGGAGTTTCCTTCTGAGTCAAAAAATGCCAATGGCAGGCACAGCCACAAGGCTGGGCTTTAAATGCTTTCACACCTACAAACCCAGAGAGGCCACTCCAAACAACAACATTCCCACCCAAAGTGGGGCCTGAAAGAAAGCAATCAGGTGACCACAGTGCTGACTCACCACGCTCTCATCCTCCATATCATTGGCTGAGAGGGTCCAGAGCTTGGCAGCTGCAGGGTCCATAGCAGGCTTCCCTGAATCCAACCAATGAAAGAAAACAAGCTCCAGAAAAGCAGCTGGAAACAAACTCCAAGCACATGTAAGTGCTTTCTACTGAGGCTGTGCAGGGAACACACTGGACCTGGGTTCAAGGCCCAGCTCTATCACTTATAAAGGCATGAGAGGGACCCATCACTTTATGGCAATAAAAGCCATCATTTGTTAAGCTTTGTGCCAGATACTACATTAAACATTTTACATACATGATCTAATTTAGTCCTGCTCACCACCTTATGAGGAAAGTTCTTGTCATCCTAATTTTATAAATGAGGAAAGAGGTTTAGATACTTAGGCCAGTTACACCCAGCCACAAATACACAAGTACAGACAGAGTCTACCTAACGCTTTTAACTTCCACTCCATATTGCTTTCTCCTCCTTCTCTTAGTTCCCATCCCTAGAACATGGGGCTAATAGGATTCCCTATGCCCACTGCAGGAGATTTGAATATGAAACAAGAAACTGTACCAAAAAGCATTATAAATAGCAAAGCTCCGGTCTCATGTAGACCTGTTACAGACAAGAAAATGGGCTCAAGAGCTGATGGCGGTGGCGTAACAACAAATCAGTAGCAAATCACACCTCCTGATTCTCTCTCTGGGCCCGAAAGAGCTGAGGGTTCAGTGTGGGCCAGTCCACGAATGGGCCTTGGCGGGTAAGTGCACCCCCCAGAGATCACTGTCACACTGGATGCTCAGATCTCCCACAGGGCAGGCCATCTAAGCTGCTCCTACCCATTCTGGAACTGTGACTCCAAAGGTTAGGATGCTAAAGGATTTCTTGAAGATTTAGGCTGGACAGTCAAAACAGAGCAGTGTGAATACCTGTAAATTTTTGCATACCTCACAGCTAGGACAATTTTTCTCAACTCAGGCATTAAAAAATAGTGATAGGAAGGGTGAGAATGGTGAAAAAGGGTGGAGTGCAATCTTCTGAGAGGAGATATTTTTATAAGTGTCTTAAGATCCTCAAAGAAAAGCTGAATTCAGTGGCACAGAGAAAAGGACACATGGGAAGAGGAATAGCACACTCTTATCCGCCATGACCGTCACTGTGAGGTCTTCTGAGGGTAAATGTCATAATTCTGGGGTCTGGAAAGACTTCATTAACTAATGAAACTATGGGAGTCTGACCTCTAGTATCTGGAGACCTCAGTGTCCTCTGGTGCAGAAGAAGGGGCTGAACTAGGTAATATCTACGCATCATTTCAGTATTGGATCCGAATATGCCCAGAACAACAGTACATTAAGCATTCTTCCACTTGGAAATGAGGGAAATTAAGGAAGGGAATGATCCTCTAAAGATATCACCACCTCATTCAGATCTCTGGCTCAGTTTTTAATACGGCTTTTCAGGCCCACTCAGACAGAACAATATCCCTAGGCCAGTCTCACCGGAAGACTTCTTGGTAGTAGAAAGCTTAAGTTGACTAGAAGAACCCACTTCAAAATTGGGCTTTTTTCCTGTGATCTGCACAGAGAGCAGGCTGTCACTGTGGTAACCCAGGTGTTCTCGGACAGACTGAATCTCCTCGGGGCTCAAGAACTTGCGCTGCAGCTGAAATTCAAGATATCAGAGGATTAGGCCACGCTTTTTCTACCGTATGGTGGTGTACTATGTCCCCCTCACAGGTGTCAAACGCTCACGTCTGCAGTAAGCGCATGACAGCAGGAGATCGCAGACGTTGCCTCGTGCCACACGTTCGGTTTCTCACTGATCAGGACCCTGGAGTGTAACTTCTGTCTACGTGTTTATGTTGAGCCTGCCCCTTGGAGAGTTTTATCAAATATCTGTCTATTAGGTACAAGGCACTGTGCGAGGCATTGTGGAGATTGTAATGATTATGATTATCAAGATGAATCGGACATGCTGAAGAGGCTGTTGAATGGAATCGAAGCCTGTGGCGGGGGAGCATGCCCACAGTAAAGATGCTAGAAATGAAATACGCAGTAGAGAAAGAGAACCACGGGGGGAGGGAAATGCTTTCTATGTTCCTTGGGAAGAAGCAGCAGACAGGAAAGGTCGGGAAGAAGCTGGGGGTGCTACCTCTATGTCCGACAATTATGGAACCGCTACATAAACCACAGTCCATCTAGAGCACTGAACGCCGTTCCATAATTAGTAAGAAAGTGGGTCAATACACTAAGATGGATAATGTCAAAGACAGCTAAAGGTGGGGGAAAGAGCTAGTGACTGAACACTGTATACATACGACCTTATTTACATTAAAAAATGTGTATACACACACACAAAACACACTTGTAAATACATAAAAAGAAGTCCGAACAGCCACACCAAAAAATGTATTGGTGGCTCCCGCTGGGGAGGAAAGTGTAAGCAAGGCCTGAGATGTCACTTTATATTCTTCAGTCTTAACTGAATTTTTATGAACATCCCATATTTTGGAATAAAAGATGGAAGAACTTTAACTAAAGAGAAAAATAAGAAAGGGTAGGTGTGAAGAAACTGAGGCCCTAGGTCATGTACAGATCAATGGTATAACAGCTATTGTGGTATAACACTTCTCACACAAGAAAATTTCAGCATTGGAGAAGAATGGAGAACCATAAATACCTCTATTTAATGTTAATATTTCTAATGAATTGTCAGAAAAGGATTTCCCCCTCCAACCTATTCTAGCCTCCCACCCAAAAGCTGAGGAAAATACAGGCAACTGCCCTTCACTTAGGCCTAAGATTCGTGTCCACTAAGAGATGCCTCAGTGGTCACCACTAGTACTGAGACCAAAATATGTCCCAACCCACATGGGCCCAAGCTGAGTCTCTTCAGAGGAGATTGATTTCAGAGGTTTCGTCCTTCGAGGCATCTGGTTTCTCCCATGCAGAGCCCTTCTCAACTTGTTTCCTAGTTGAGTGACACTGATCACCTCACCTTCAGGGTTGTTATTTCTCCCAGATTCTCTCTGTATCGTCTGACAAAAGAGATACTGGGTTTAGTCACCCAAGGCTTAAATTCCCAGCAAAGAAGGTCGTCTACAAACATACCTCTTTTACTTCCACAAGACCAGAAAGAGTCAGGGCTGAACACAGCTTAGATGCCGTCTTCACTTTGCTATTGTTAACTGCTAAGAGGAAAACCCCAGTTAATAGCTTTATAGGCCAAAGCAGGAAAAATAATAAAGGCTCTCTCCTATTCAGGTCAGCAGGCATTAAAACAACAATAACCTATTCTGTTCAATATATATATATTTTAGTGATAATATTTTAATTGGACAACTCCTTTTGGTTGTTCAAAGTGCTCTTACTGATGCTCTTAAGTGTCATATAACCGTCTCGGTTCTTTGTGGCTGTCTGGAGGGGTGGGATAGGGAGGGTGGGAGGGAGGGAGACAAAGAGGGAAGAGATATGGGAACATATATATATGTATAACTGACTCACTCTGTTATAAAGCAGAAACTAACACACCATCGTAAAGCAATTATACCCCAATAAAGATGTTAAAAAAAAAAAAAAATTTAAATTCCCCATTCTTTTACTACCGTAAAAGGGGTGAGACTCAGTGACCATCAATGTTTATTTCAGCTAAAAAATTTTATCAAAAAGCTCATGACTTTCTTGAATGTCCCTTGGAGATACTTTACCACAACCTAATCCTCTTAATAAATTTCACTGTCTATAACTTTGTTAAAAACATTAAAACCATAAGGACAGTGACAATTAAACCTACTTCGGGGCTTTGCTGGTGGCGCAGTGGTTGAGAGTCCGCCTGCCGATGCGGGGGACACGGGTTCGTGCCCCCGGTCCGGGAAGATCCCACATGCCGCGGAGCGGCTAGGCCCGTGAGCCATGGCCGCTGAGCCTGCGCGTCTGGAGCCTGTGCTCCGCGACGGGAGAGGCCACAACAGTGAGAGCACCGTGTACCGCAAAAAAAAACCAAACCTACTTCGACTTTCTCTTCTTTCTAGTCTGTCCATTTCAGTTGGACCTGCCCCTTCTGCCTGTGCACGACCTAGTTCTGACTGATCTGTCTCAGTTTATTCCAGTCCACCCTGATCTCGCTACTGCCTCAACACCGATTAACTGCACTTACAAATACTAATTACTTCGCAATTAGGCTGAAAGCAACTTGTGAGCAAGATCAATGTTACTTTTCCACTATGTCCTTTGTGATCATGGGGAGCACAGTTCATGCTTAAAAAATATTCAGTTAATTTGGCCCATCTACAGATGTATTTCACCTGTGTGTTGATGGAATGCTGTTAACACATCATCATACTTACTATCAAGTATCACGTATGACATTCGATAACAGTTACCTAAACGGTACTGTTATTGAATGACCAACAAAGAGTACGTGTGCCATTTTTTCCCCTTTAAAAGTGGCCAAAAAAACCCCACACAGCAATAGTTAAAAACAAACCACTGAGATTCAAGTAGAAGGGTATGGGTGCCCAGAGTGTCCCTTAGCATTTACATCTTTTTTCCACAATTCATGCTGACTATACCCCTTCTCCACCACGACGGTGCTGTGTCAGTTAGTATCGCCTGGGCTGACATTTAGCTGAGATGCATCAGTTGAGCCACTTGTTTCCAGCTGGTGTCCCTTCTGACTCAGCCCCTGTACTGTTCTGTTACATATTTTAATTATCTCCATTGAGTAAAGCTGTTGGCAAATTTCGAATACACCCATTTCTGTGACTATAAAATATGGAACTCCGGAATTTTGCCCAACACTATAGTCGTGAAAGTGATGTTAAGACGGATTTTATGAAAAAGTACTGCAATATCACTTCTGTTTTCATTTTAAAGTTTGTATGTGGTTATGTTATACCTATTTGACCACCTCTAATACCTATAGCTTAGCTTTTCTTACTCATAGCCCTCTGAATTGCCTGCAAGTTTCTACAGCTTTAAAGTGGGAATCTAGCCAGGTGCAGTGGGAAGGCAATCAGAGGTTGCCTTGAGTAGGTAAGGACAGTAGATGTGAGGTGTAAGAGAGTTCAGAAGCTGGGAATAAACGACTGCAGCTGCTGGACTAATCTGCACAATCTAGTCTAGGTCTCTGAGCAGTGACACTACAGGTGTTCAGCAGACATCCAGAGGGCTACGGAGTCACTGCAGAGGCTTCATTATTAATATTTATTAATGACTCTCTCCTCTTCTCTACTACCTTATATTTGAATAAAGTAGTTTTATAAACCTTCTACACAAAATTAGCTGTCAAAGAGTATAATAACCTGGTGGTAAAATAGGAACTCTTTCCTCTTCATTAACTATGAATTCATAAGTATTAAAGTAAGAGAAAAATAAATTATTCAACATTGACATTTTATTTTCTGAAGTTTATCATTTTTACAAAACAGAACAAAAAGCAGGTATCAAAAACAGCAAAGAGTTTACAGAATTTCTGCACCAGTTTTCACACAAGTCAGTGATTATGACACTGGTGTCTAATGTAAATACTAGATACAGTCTGATTTCCCTCATGGTCATAAGCATTCAGGTGATTTGTTTTAGAGCTACCGAATAATTACTTTTTCATAAGCACCGGTCATTTTTTGGGAACCGATTTGGTCTGTCCAACAAAGTGAACACTTTTTGATGTGTGGCATTTTCTTTTTTTTAAAAAAACACTGAGCTAAAATACAGAATGTGTATGTGTCTGGATCCTAACCAAATCTTTTGAGATCCCAATAATTACCCTGAAAAACACTGAAGACATTTATAGGACATATTAAATACTAGTTATATACCTCATAATGTCAAAGGCAGCTACTAATTCTAAAGAAAATAGCATTTCATTCAGAGGCTGCCCAGAGTTTCAACTACATCATAGTTTCCACATCCTTCCTGATTTGGAGTAGTTTCCCCAAATAGGGCCATATTATTAGAAAAAAGGTTTTATGCTCATGCCAAACAGGGTCTGGCATTTTACAGATACATTTGTGTAGAGCAAGATTCCTTGCTCTGTACCCTGGGTGACCACAAAGAAATCAAGAGGCCACGATTACTGGATGCTGAGAGGAAGAAGCGTACTTAAACTCACATAATCTGGAGGCAAAGCAGAAACAGAGTTGGAACTTGGTTGTGGTGTTCAGCCACCACCTGTTTCAGAAACACATTTCGTTTAAATAAGGGAAGTATAGTCCAGTTTTGCAATGTTAATAGCTCCCAGTCTCTCAAAAATTTTTTATAAAGATCATTTCCTGGCTAGCAATGAGTTAGGAAACTGGCCTCAAATTCTGATTAAATTTCTCACTATTGGTCAAAAACAAACCCAAAAAACCGCTCCCAAAAACCAAACAACAACCCCCACCCCCAACACCAGCCAATAGGGGTTAACAATTGCACAATTAAACTTGAATGTAAATTACGCTATGTACAGACTGGTATACACATCACTGAAATCATTTTGAGAGAATGAGACATTCCTGTTGAAACATTTCTTCTACTTTATCCCAATTTCATTAAAGAAAAACTGATATGTAACTTTCTTCTTTATAGATATGAAAAAGAAACAAGAAGGCAAAGCTGAGAGAAACAGATGCTACCCAAAGGGCAGCGGTGGCATTTGGTTGTTTTGGTCTTTGTACCAGCAACTCCCACCCCATGGGAGATATCCGTTCCCGCCGGCCTACACGGTTTTCCTTGCAGTCAAGACTCGAACAATGGACCCCACTCCTCCAGCAGCAAGTGCCTAAACACAAACCAAAGTGTCAATGTTGGCAGAATCATAAAGGCTCAATTCTCATAACAAGCAAAACATTTTTCTTTCTTCTTTTATTTTTTTAACATCTTTATTGGAGTATAATTGCTTTACAATGGTTAGTTTCTGCTGTATAACAAAGTGAATCAGCTATACGTATACATATATCCCCATATCTCCTCCCTCTTGCATCTCCCTCCCACCCTCCCTACCCCACCCCTCTAGGTGGTCACAAAGCATGGAGCTGATCTCCCTGTGCTACGCGGCTGCTTCCCACTAGCTACCTATTTTATGTTTGGTAGCGTATATATGTCCATGCCACTCTCTCACTTCGTTCCAGCTTACCCTTCCCCCCTCACCGTGTCCTCAAGTCCATTCTCTATGTCTGCGTCTTTGTTCCTGTCCTGCCCCTAGGTTCTTCGGAACCTTTTTTTTTTTAGATTTCATATATATGTGTTAGCATACGGTATTTGTTTTTCTCTTTCTGACTTACTTCACTCTGTATGACAGTCTCTAGGTCCATCCACCTTGCTACAAATAACTCAATTTCGTTTCCTTTTATGGCTGAGTAAAATTCCATTGTATACATGTGCCACATCGTCTTTATCCATTCATCTGATGATGGACCCTTAGGTTGCTTCCAAAAACACTTTTCTTAAAGGAAGAATGTGTGCAGCAATTGATTTTGGATTCACAAATTTTCACAAGTATTTCTTGAGTACCTATTATGGGCCAGGCACTGTTCTTAGCAATGGGGATACAGTAATTAAAAAAAAAAACCTTCAGAGTTCCTGCCCTCAGGTGCTTACATTCTAGTGAGATCCTAGTTTACATTCTAGTGTGTTGTTTTCAAATAATAATATGTTCTTAAAGATCTGCAGCATGATGTTTTTGCCGCAAACAGGTGCTCAAATATAAATTTAGGACATTCGTTCTGCTATCAGCAGTGTCAGGAAGAAATTCAAACTGGGATCAACCATTTTAAGTTCCATTTAGACTAGTCAGTTTGTCAGCTTTTTCTTTTTGCAAGTTAAGAAAATACTATTTAATAGCTAAGAACTTAGGAACTTTGACTTTGCCTTGGAAAACTGGAAGTCATGACTAAGAATTAGGAATCTGAAGCCCTGGTTTACTTGTGGTCGGAAACACTTACTGAATACCTTTGTGTACTGGGTACTGTGCTAGATGCTGGGGGTACAAAAGTGAACAAATACAGCATTCGAGTCTACTGAGAAGAGACAGACATATAAACAGATCATTTAAATATAATACATGAAATGACAGAGCTATGCTTTGGGTGCTATAAAAGCACAAGGAGGGGCATATACCCAACCTGCGGGCATAGAGGAATGTGAAATGGTGAGAGAAGGCTTCCTGGACAAAACGATACATTAAGTGGATAAGTAGGTGACAGACTGACATAAAGGGTACAGAGGCACTGGGGCAGAGAGAAAATCATGAGCAAAGGCATAGAGGTGTGAAACATTATGGTGTGTTCAGGGAAAACACATTATTATGCTTACTGCTGGAGCATAAGGGGAAGAACAACATGGAAGATGAGGCTCGACCTGGGAACTTGGACTTGATTCTGCAGGTGGTTCACAAGGGTAGATTTGGAAGTTAGAGACAGCATTCTGGCAACTGGGTGGAGAACAGATTTGAGGGAGGCAAAACTGGTAGCCGAGAGACCAGTTTAGGAAACTATAGCAACAAAATGTTAGAGATGGTTGAGTGGATGATCTGAGAAGTATGTAGGAGGTAAGACTGTCAAAAACTGGTGACTGTTAGGAAGAAATGAAGACTTAACACATGCCTCAGTTTTCCAGTCTACAAAAGGGGAATAGCAAGCATTCCGTCCTAGCATTTTTATGAGGATTAAATGAGTTAACATTTATAAAGTGCTTAGAATACAATAACTGCTCAGTCAATGTTTGCTATAATCCTGAAACTATACTGAAACTAGGCTGATAGGTTTTAATGCTGGCTCTTCATCTGTAAATTGAGGATGATAAAGATATTTATATATTTCATAGGGCTGTTGTAAGGATCACATGAAACATAAACCAAAAGTACAGCAGCTGGTGAATAAAAAGTATGCCATGAATAGGATGACTATATCAATTATTCTCCAAACTGATACACTATAGAGTAAAAGGGAACTATTTATAATTATGTTGGGACAACAGGCATAAACTGGAGCTGTCTTGGGAAAACTGGGAGGTATGATAATCCTATCCATAAATGTTAGCTCTTTATATTTGACAGTGTATGAGGAATAAAGTGACTTGATCCAGGTAAAACAGCAAGTTTTGCTACCTATTCATAGCTTACATGTGTGTTTTTACTCAGATATCCAGATAATAGCTTCTGAAAAACTGAGTTTTGGTAACTGTAAGATGTTAGCGAATATACACCTTACCTGTGGTTGGTTCTATTTGAATGTTACACTGCTTATATCTATACCAATATAATATAAGAGTTGGGTATTAAAGATTACCTTACCAACTTTTTACCTGAAGCTAAAAATTCCCCTTAGCCATTATTCTTTGGGGGGCGGGGGGTGGATAGTATACCAGCATCTACTTACATTGCAAAACAAAATGCATGAAAAGAGAAAAAAAAATGTAAGAATTCTTGATCCCACCTCCGATTTCATTTTAAACTGTGTTAAAATATAACATAAAATTTGCCACATTAGCCATCTTTAAATGTAAAATTCAGTGGCATTAATTACATTCAAAATATTGTACAGCCATCACTGCTATCTATTTACAATACTTTTTCAGCTCTCCAAATAGAAACTCTGTACCCATTAAGCAATAACTCTCTATTCTCCCTTCTCCCCAGCCCCTGGTAATCTCTAATCTACTTCTGGTCTCTATGAATTTGTCTATTCTAGATATTTCATATAAATGGAATCACACAGTATTTGTCCTTTTGTGTCTGGCATATTTCACTTTGCATAATGTTTTCATGGTTCATTCATGCTGTAACATGTATCAGAACTTCCTTTCTTTGGTCAAATAATATTCCATTGTATGTATGTGTCACATTTTGTTTATCTGTTCATCTGTTGATGGGCACTTGGGTTGTTTCCACCTTTTGGCCATTGTTAAAGAATTCTTGATTTTATTATTTATTTTCTTTTCAAAGTTTTGATTTAGTTTGAAGTTCAAGATTGTGTTTAATAAACAATAATCATTACTGAATAAACTTGTGTTGCATATCAGCGTCTCTTAAGACCAAGGCTAGTAAGCATAAATCCTAAACTTTCATTTTCATGCATTTATTTGTAATAGCAAGGATGTATAACCAAAAAGTCAAAATAGTTATTTAGGTGAGAGGCTGTCATTGTTATTCTCTATTACAAAGGAATCAGTCATATAAGTGTATAATTCATAACTTACCTTTTCATGCCACTGCAATAACATAGCACTGCTATTGTCGGAGGGGCTCTCAAAGCCTTTATAAATATACTTCATTAGGAGATCCACACCATTCTTGTCCAGGGATTGAACTGCCTTTTCAATATCATTAGCTTTAAAAGAGATGAGCACCTTCAAGACAATGCTGCCTGCTCGATCCTGAGGGTAAATAAGTAACATCATTTAGTCTCATTTTTGTGTGCGGGGTTACAGTTTTAGAAAGGCCACAGTGAGAATGTGACATTTGAGTAAAGACCTGAAGGAAAGAGGAAACTTGTGGCATACTTGAGGAAAGTATTTCAGACAGAGAAAAGGATAACTGCTGTTAGTGTGTGTTCAGTGTGTTCAAGGAATAGCAAGAAGACCCAAGGTGGCTGGAGCAGAGTGGAGGACAGGAAGTCAGATAGGTAGTGGGAAGACAGAGCACGTAAGCCCTGCAGGCCCTTGTGAGGACTTCGGCTTCCTGTTGGAGAGATGAGAAGATGCTGGGAGGTTCTGAGAAGAACAGGGATATAATCTGATTTACACTTTAACAGGACCAGTTGGCTGCCATGTTGAGAATAAGCCAGGGGCTGTGGGGTTGGAGCAGGGCGGGGAGAGCAGGAGACAAGGCAGACGCAGAAGCAGGGAGACCAGTTTGGAAGTTACTGCAATAAGACAGGCCGGTTTTGGCTAGCATGGTAGCAGTGGAGGTGGTCAGAAGTGGACAGATTCTTGATATATTTGAGGGTAGAGCCGAAAGGATTTGCTTACAGACAGATGTGATAAGTTATCAATTTATTAAATCAATACATTTCACTTCTTGATCTTAAAAAAAAATACAAAACAAAAAGAGGAAACTAAATTGCAGTTCTACCATCAACCATCCTTCAGAAATAAGTTATTAATAAACAAAAATTTAAGTTTTTAAAACTTATTTTGTTTCATATCTATAGTCACTTGACTATAGATATGATATAGTGATCTTCATTCACAATGATCTTTTTTCTTTGATAAAAGGCTGCTCCAACAGCAAAGTTATTTTTTTACCCTTCAAGCCAAGCACAGGGAACACTTCATTTCCCCTTTCAACGTTTCTCTTTCTATTCAACACAAAGTGATACCTTCAGCATTCCAACTGGTCAGATTTTACAGTATGTTTCTACCACCTGTTGTTATCTTCAGCTTAAAGACTATGCAATTACCCTATTTAGAAAAATATCCTTGCACCCAGAGCTATAACCTCTCATCCAAAGCTATGATAAAAAACCACCCATATAAAAGCAGAAGGTGGTAAAACTGAAATTTCAATGACATTACTCACTTTTAAAAACTAAGGAAATATTTCCCCTTATAAAAGATTATGTGGCCTAGATAATTATTATGCATTTACCTAAGTTATTACTTACTAGTATTCAACTAAGGAGATTCTTGGGGCTCCTAGGATGTATGAATAGCTATGGACAGTGGGGTCAATGCTCTGGGCTTCATTTTAAACAATAAATAAGTAAATAGGTTCTTAAGAATTACTGAAAGACTGCTACAGGGAATATAATTATACAACTTTTCTGAAGGGCAATTTGGCAATACCATATGTACCAAAGCCTTAAAAAAATATGCAGTCTAAAATCCAGCCATTCACTTCTAGAAATTTATTCAAAGGAAACAATTAAGAATTTACCAAAAATTGTTCATTTCAGTACTGTTTATGACAGAAAAAAAGGTCAATTATCTAAATATATGACAAAAGATTATATATTACTAAACTGCAGCATTATCTATATGCAGCCATTAAAAAAGATATTGCAGAAACAAACTTATTGCCAAGTAAAGACGTTCATGTATGCTGCTATACAGTTGAAAAAGGTTATAAAATTCCATTTTCATTAAAGAAAAAAAAACACTCACAGAAAAACTCTATAAGCATATAGCAACACCAAAAAGTAATCATTATCTATGGGTCAGCGGTGGGATTATGGATGATTACTTTTTTATTCCCCCACATTTCTAAGTCTTCTATAATATTTAACATAATTAAATATTAGAATTTAATTCTATGAAAATGATAGAATTAAAAAAAATCTTTAAAAAGCAAGTAGAAACTCTTTATTTTGTGAAAGTTTTATTCTTCAAGCCTTTGCTTAAATTCAACCTGAGTGGCCTCCTCTAAAAACACACAGATCTCTCCAGTGTTTGAACTTAGTGTGTCTACCATGCGGGATTATCACAATTCAATGTTAGAGTGCTATTTTTTCATATATAAATTTTCTACCTATCAAACTACATTGTAAGCTCTTCTATGTTAAAGATAGTAAATAGTTAAAATATTTGTTGATTGTGTGACACTTCAGAGGATTTTGGTAAGAATGCTAAGATATCAGCAGAGAGCGTGTGTTGTCTGTGACTCACCTTCACTGCCTGGCTCTTGGTGTTGATAGGGGGGTTTTTCAGAGCTGCCTGTAGGGCAGCTGTCATGTTTCCTGTGATGGAGGTTAAGGGGATAGCAAAACGGGCAGCCTTCAGGAAAGCAATGTAACTCCCAGAAACCACTGGTTCTTAAGAGTTGACGTTATGCATAGAAAGAAAAATTAGTATGATTGCTATGTTCAACACTGGAAAATTCAACATGTTGGTTTCAAGAATGTCCATCATAGGTAAAATACTGAAAACAAAAGAGAACACTCAATTTTTAAAAAATAAAGCAAAAACTGTTTCATCCTTTGTTCTAATTAGTAACTGAACACCTTGATAACCTTTCATTTTCCAGTAAGACACATATGCAGACATTATATCCAGAGTGATATTTTTTAAAATTCTAAAATATATATCAGAATTATTAGGCACCAAAATGAAATAGCCTATCCTCAACCAAAATACATCTTTTTATGTGATTCTAACTGGAAAAATAAAGACCAAACTTTAACTAGAATTATATTCTATATTAACTGAAATGCTGGTAGAAAGTGCTGACAGATTACTCTAGCAATCTGAATGATACATTAGCAATATCTCAGTACTGATGAAAAGAGGCATTATAGAAGATATAATAATTCAATGACCCTCAGGTGGCAGCTTAATTTTTCTATTTTGGATATTTTCTCTCATATTTCATAGATATCATTCAAACTGTCTTAGGCCACACCTATTAAATTCAGTCTCACTTTGAAAGCACCAGTGAGTTAGCAAGTATGAGAAACAGAAGGCCAATTAGACTGTCAGAACATACAGGCATTCCCCTAAAAGGAAAACCACACAGAGTTCACTTGTTCCTCCATCTGTAGTGCCTGAACAGGGCTTGTCTCTTCTTGTAACAAGAGTAGAAGAGACAATATCTTTATATTTTAAGATGAATTGATTAAAAAGCAGATTCACTATATGGATACAGCAGTACCATTTAAGAGTCATCACATTTCACCTAAAATAAGTCTCACAAAACATCATTTATGCATCACCAAGAATGTTTTTATACAGAATAATCTTCACCACTTATGTTCTGAAGAAAAAGGTCTGAGCAAAAAAAAAACCATGGTTGGTGGTAGGCTGTTATTTTCAAGGCTTAATGGGTTTCTAGAGAAGCATGCCTTTTGCAGATTGGCTCATTTATAAGACCTCAAACACTTAAGTATCTAAATAATGCAAAACAGCAACAGCTGATTGGGAAAGTCACGGAAACCAAAGAAACATCTGTATGTTCATAAGTGTCTAATGCTGTATTTTAGGTACTTCTAAGACCAGCTATGGCTGCTACCAAATATTTTCACTCATACATTTCCCCATTTAATTTAATAGGACACTGATGAGGAAAGAGTCTAACAAGGCTTCCTAACCTTATGAATACATCCAAGAATAACTAGAAAGGAGTGAATTCAGTAATTGAGAATCTCTAAAACTACAGCTTTGGTTATTGCAACATTTACATTTTACTAAAAGAGATCTGATGCAAATGCGTCCTCAAAGTAATGAATATTTAAATATGCAGAAACAACAACCAGGAACTGACAGCCACATTTTAACTAAATGGAAACGATTCCAACATTACAAAATGATTCTGTTTTGTACAAATGATTCGCCTTCTATTTTATTCACTGGGGTTTATTTTAAATATTTCTAGGGATTCTCTATATGCATTCCGTGTTTTCTTTCTATTGTCCTTTGCTTAGCAGGTGAAAGCCTCCCAGCTTCCTTCTGGGCAGTTTTGGTGGTTTTGTACTCAACTACCTTTCCCCCGGTTAACAAATTCTGTGCAATCTATATTTTGCCAAATCCCTTTCTCTTATGAAAAAAAAAAAAAAAAAAGGCCACGGACAGAGGGGCCTCAATTCTGCAAACCACCCCATCTCTCCCAGCATGAAGTAAACTATCCTAACGGGGCCAAAACAAAACTACACCACAATTAAAAGAACATCACTGAAGAAAGATGCCCGTTCCTCCCAATCAGACATGGGTGATAATGAGACTCCGGTAAACACGGTTCTGGGAGGACAACTTCAGCGCCCTGTAACTGCCCGACTGTCCAGCACCAGCGCCGCGAGGGCGCGGCCTGCACCGCGGGTTCCCGGGAGGCGAGAACTCGGGGAGCAACCTGAGGAATCGGGGGCGTGGACGGCGCGCCCGGAAGGGCAACTTTCCGAGGGCGGGACCCTGGGGTCTCGGGGCGACTCGGTAGAAATGAGAGAGCCCCTTGCCCTCTCAGAACCGGGGACCTAAAGAGACTGGGGTGCTGGGGGCAGCTCCGAACCCGGTGCCCGGCCGGGGCCCGCCGCCCTCACGCCCTGCCCGCAGCCGGGGCCCGGAAGAGGGGCTGGGTCGGGTGGGGTGGGGAGGCCGGCGAACAGAAGGATATTGCCGCAGGCAGGAGTCCACCTCGCCCTCGTCGGGCCCGGCCTGCCCGTCGCCCCCGTCTTCCTCGTCCACGAACTTGTTCTCGTCATACTCATCCACGTCCACCTTCCGGAACCGGGCCGACGACACCGTGCTCTTCGACATCCCGATCCGGATCGGTGGCCAAGGCCTCCTCTCGGTGCTGCCTCTACCTTAGCAAGCCCAGCCCAGCTGGAACCCGCAGACTGGCGCCTTCACTTCCCTCTTCCGCTCAGATGCGTCGCGGGCAGCCGCGGCTCGGGTAGTTCTGGGCCTGCGCGCTAGCCGAGCTCCCTCCTCCTCAGGCTCACGCTCTTCTTGAGCCTCCTACGCCGCCCCCCTGCTCTCCTCCAGGGGGAGCGTACCAGGGAGGGAGCGCGCTGGACGCAGTGCGCAGGTGCGGCCTCTCTGCAAGAAAGGGGCGGGGCGAGGCGAAGGAGGCGGGGGCGGGAGGGGCGGGGCAGGAGGGAGGGCAGAAAGCGGTGCGGCGGGCAGAGGTAAGAGGCGATTGGTCCTCCTAGTGCGTCACGTGATCCCTAGGGGGTTTCCATAGAAACGCTTCTCTGCGGTCCAGTCTAGGGGGTCTTAGGTTGGCTGCGATGGGCACTGGGGGCGGGAGGCCTTGGCTTTGCTGCAGCCGCCGCCGTCAAGGACCTGTCATCGGGGTCCTGCGTAAGGTCCGGCTGGCACGGACTTGCCTGTGAGGTGGGATGGACTGGTTGCCGGACCAAGTCCCCTGCAGTTGGCAGGAGTATGAGGCGGAGTGATGCACGCCCAGACGCCCAGCATCGTTCTAGTTGTCAGAGGCATCGCTTCGGACTGTGTGCTGCCCGTGGCTTCGTTCCCGAGCCGGGAGCCCCTTTCTTGGGGTTGGACCTACGCTGCGCGGCCAGCGGGAGGTCCCCAAGGACGGAGTCGAAAGGTCATATCTTATGTCAGTGCTGTGTAACAGCATAGCGGCTGCACCTGCAGAACTCGAATTAGGTATCGTAACCATTGGGAAGGAGGGGGAGGTGTCTGGGTAGGGGCTGGGGTCCGGTGGTAAGACTGGGGTGAACCTGTGGAATTTGGGGTAGGGTCAGTCATTGACGTCTTAAAATAGGTGGTTGTTTGGAGCAGGAAT
>NW_006775688.1:1027274-1037943 GCF_000442215.2 Lipotes vexillifer
GGCGCTGAGGGAAACAAAATGTGTACGGATTAGTTGAAACCAGACCTTTAAGATTTATCTTTATGGTTTAAGATTTATACGATCCCGTTAGGCCAGCTTTTTATTGTATTTGACATCTCCATTTATGAGAGCAAAGCTCTTATTGAGCAGGTAAAAAGCATTAAAACTGAGGAAATGGTAGTTGGATTGTGTGTGTAACACTGAAATACAAATATCTGCAGAATAAAATTAATTTGGACGTTTGTCAGGTTTAGTCTAATTTCACGTCTAGCAGAAGGCTGGCTGCTGCCCTGAGTACCTCAGTCCTTGGTTTCCTGTGCTGTAATTGAAAAGAGAACTGGGCTTAGAATCAGAAAACCCTGGCTCGTGTCTTGACTCTTCCTTCCACTCATAATCTATTGACTGAGGCACACCACTTAAAATTCTGAACGTCAGGTTCCTCATTGCAAAAGTGGGGCTAATAATGTGTACTTAACAAGATTGTTCTGAGGATTAAATACAAGAAAGTGTTTGAAACTCTAAAATTCTGCATAAATATAAATTGCATGTTATCTGTACCATTGATTTTGGCACTAGTCTTATAAATTACTTAATGATATATTGTGTTTTATCTTGCGGCTGGAAGAGATAAATTCTAGAGGGCAGAGACTGTCTTATATTTCTTTTCTTTTTTTAAAAATTGAAGTATAGTTGATTTACAATGTTGTGTTAATTTCTGGTGTACAGCAAAGTGATTCAGTTATACGTATATATTGTATCTTCCTTTACATCTGACATAAAGCAAAGCATGCAGAAGGTACTCAATACATTCAGGTACTCAATTATTCATTGATGAATGAATAAATGTGATAGGCAGTACAGCTTGAGGGTCACACTGAGAATAATGAATCAGAAAGAAGAGGAAGAGAGATCTCAAAGTCAACCTTTGTTGGACATATATACATACATATGTGTATATATATCTGTATCTATATCAATATGTATATACGTATACATAGATAGATAGATAGGTAGACAGCTAGAGACCCTTCAGGAATAGAATGCATCCTTTTTTCTTGGGAGGAGGAAGCAGTATGGCATTTTTCTTTTCCCAATTAAGTTACCCTTCTATAAGAATATCATTTAAGTGACAGAAGTGACATTTATTTAAGTCAACACTCAAGTTACGAGCAAACACACTGCTAAAATCTCCCACAAGGGCTGTCTTAAGACAGCAAAGGAAAATTTTCTACCTGTTGGTAATATTTATTTTAAAAAGTCATATACCAAAGTATCAGATCATTACTATGGTGAATGGCATTATATAGCTTAGAATAAAGATTTGTTTTAATATTTTTTCTCAGTTTCAATCTTTTGATAACTCTAGTAAGAGCTAAACAATATACTTGTTTAAATGCTAAAGATGATTGTACTTTTTGTTCTTCTAAATCAAGATTTTCTTTGAAGAGAAAATTGAACATTAGAAGCACATTTGAGAACAAATGGAAACAAGGATTCAAGAGCTAATACATCCCTTCTCTTACATTTCTGTTCTTTCGTATTAGGGCTTATTTAGGAAATTTCTTTATTCTCTTTTTTTAGAACTGGGAAAGAGCACCAGAGTAGAAATCAACTTAAGGGAATAGTGAGTGGAATTTTAAAAATCAAGTTGTTCAAGTGTATAATTGTTTTGATTGCTCAGAATTTTGCTCTGTATGTTGAATGTGTTAAATATAATTAATTACTTCTTAGCCACATAAAGCATATTACATTTGAGATGTAATCATGTTAAAAATGTCCTTTTCCAATGCAGTATTTTTTATTGTCTCACAGTGGTAAGTACCTAGTGCCCAGTGGGTACTCAACACCTTTCCATCCAATGAATTAACCTGACAATTTAATTTTGGAATCATGTTTAGAGATAGAGCTTTTTTTAATGGATACATTAATTATCTCCCTACCCTCATTAGCTAATAGTTAACTCTATATAAACCTTTAGGGAAATTTCTTTGTGTGTGTGTGTGTGTGTGTGTGAAGAAACCAGTCCTTAATAATCTTTTAATTAGAAAATATACATTCTTCTACTTTCTTGCAAATTCCAAATTTTTATGTTGATCATGGCACTTAACTCATTTTAAGTAGTATTATTTTTCCTATTTTAATTTTTCAAATGAGTGCTTATACCTGAAATAAAAGATCCATATGGTTTTAAGACATTTTATTTATTGTGCAAGTAACCTGGTTTGGTTACTAAAGTAATGCAGAATCTGAATTTTCTCAAGGTTAATGCTGCAATGGTAATATGTACCTCTTTCTGATTTTCTGTGATGATGCAAAGAGTGAAGGATCTTTTTAGTTAGAAAGGATTTTTTTTTTTTTTTTTGCGGTACGCGGGCCTCTCACTCTTGTGGCCTTTCCCCTTGCGGAGCACAGGCTCCGGACGCGCAGGCTCAGTGGCCATGGCTCCCGGGCCCAGCGGCTTCGCGGCATGTGGGATCTTCCCAGACCGGGGCGTGAACCCGTGTCCCCTGAATCAGCAGGCGGACTCTCAACCACTGCGCCACCAGGGAAGCCCTAGAAAGGATTTTAATGAAACTATCCTGTAATAGATCTCTCCTTTCAGATATTTTAAACCAAGTACTTTACCTACTATGTGCTCTTTTCCCCAAATTTGTCAATATTTATTAATTAACAAACCAAAACATTGAATCCTGTGCACTATTGTTTTTATTATTTGAAGTGGAAGTGAACTCAATGTTAATCAAACATGTCAAAAGTATTATAAATATAAAATAAACAATTTTCGGTCTGGTAATGATAATTTAATACCACTGTTCTCTAGAAACATAATTATTACAATATAAAAAGTTTTTTAGCATGTTATCCGCAGACTATGCTATGGGTTAATGCTTGTACTTAATATCCAAATGAACTGATTCAGTGTTGAAACACACTAACCTTCAAATCTTTGGGTTTTTCTTTATGATTAATTTTAGCTTTACATAACTTCATGATTACACACTGAGGTAGAGCAGATAGGGAGAACTATTTTACGATAGGACCTTTATTCTTCAAAGATTAAAAAAAAAATTTAAATCTGTACTTTTATCTCAGGAAAAAAGTTTAGTGCTCAATCAAAGAATAAGCCTTGTTTTTTAAACATCCTTGTGAATGGGAGTCTTTCTATTTAAAATTTTTTTTTACCTGTTTATGATAATATAAAGGAAAGCTATGGGTTTAAAAATTTACTTATTCTATATTCTTTTCCATTCCTGGGATCTCTTATTAATGCTAACTTGTTTTAAAGCTACATTTATTGTCACAATATAAATCATAGTATTTGAAGTAATGTTAATTTACATCTTTTCCAATATTTATATTACATTTATTTTTTTTTTCTTATCTTGTTGCATTAGCTAGATGCTCAAAAACAGTGTTGAAAAATTGGATAGTAGGCTTCTCTTCTTTGTTTCTATTTTAATGGAAATGTTTTTGTTATTTTACCAGTTTTTATTTCCTATTTCTTTATGTTTTTTAGGAATGACTGCTGAAATTATCAAATGTTTTTTTGGGGAATCTAATGCTAAAATCTTATAGATTTGGATCTTTTAATTTATGAATGTGATGAATTATATTTTTTCTGCATTAAATCATTCCTACATTTCTAGAATAAACTCTATTTGACTATTTTAATTACTTCTTAGATTTGGTTAGTTTATATTTTGTTTACACGATTTCAGAATCTATATGTATAAGATTGGTCCACAGTTTCATTTCTTTGAGCTATCTTTATCCAGTTTTGATATTAGGATTAGCTTTGTAAGATGAATTGAGAAGGTTTCACCATTTTTTCTATGCTCTGGAATAGTTTGAATAATAGAAAATTACCATGCTGTTTTTTCTTTGAAAGTTGTAGAATGTGCTTACAAAATTATCTGGGCTTGCTCAGATTTTTAGAGGTAGATCTTTGATCATCTTTATATTCTGTGGTTATTGACTTGTTTGTTTGTTTTTCTCCTTTTGAGTCAATTTTAGAATTTATATTTTTCTTAGTAAATCATGCATTTCATCTAGATTGCCAATTTATTGACAAGAAGTTCCACAGAATATTTCGTACAATTATTTTAATATCTTCCATGACCACAGACATATTGCTTTTCTCATTGCTACTATTAACTATTTAAGCAAAATATTAAAATCAACATATTTTTCTTCTTCCCCCCAACCTGATTATCACAAGTTCTAGTAACATATCTTTACTTCCTATAGAAAGTAGCTATCTCAGACTTATAGGGTTGATAAAATTTGAAAGATCCTACATTTTCTATCCCTTTCTACTGTCTATCCTTATTCTGTTAATATTTTATGAATAATAACAACCACTTAATGAGTGCTTACTGTGTTCTAGACACTTGGTAAATAAGCTCTTTACTTATTTTATTTAATCTAGGGCCTAGGAATTAGTGTTCCCATATTACGGATGAGGAAACTAAGGCTGAGGGAGGTTGTGTTACTCAGCCAATGATGCTCAACTAGAAAGTGGCAGATTCGTATGGGAATTATGTCTGCTTTCAGTAAGTCTCTTAATTCCCAATTCTACTACTTACCTTTTGCTAAAAATAAGGGTATAGCTAAGTACCGAGAGTCTAAATAAATGCACACAATAGCTTGAAATAAACTATAAATTGTGAGCTTTAAAAAACTTATAATGATTTTTAAAAAATATATTTGGTTTTCAGATATTCCTGTGAGCCTTCCACACCTTATGTCAGTATTTTGAGACTAGACATAGAGCTTGTTACCTAATATTTAGTCCCCCACAAAAGGTGACCTTTGTGTGTGTGTGTGTGTGTGTGTGTGTGTGTCTGTGTGTGTGTGTATGGAGAGATCAGTAGGTGTCAATTAGTAATTCCACTTAATTTTTTAAAAATTGTGGCAAAATACACATAACATACAATTTACTATCTTAACCATTTTAAAGTATACAGTTAAGTAGTATTAAGTACATTCCATTGTTGTACAACCATCACCGCCATCCATCTCCAGACCTCTTTTTGTCTTGCAATACTGAGACTCTGTATCCATTAAACAATAATTCTTCATTCCACCCTCGCCCCAGCCCCTGGCAACCACCATTTTACTTTCTGAGATGATAAATTTGATGACTCTAGGTACCCTATATAAGTGGAATAATATAGTATTTGTCTTTTTGTGACTGGCTTATTTCACTTAGCTTGATGTCCTCAAGATTCATCTATGTTGTAGCATGTGTCAGAATTTCCTTCCTTTTTAAGGCTGAATAATATTACATTGTATGAATATGCCACACTTTACCCATTCATCCATCAGTGGACATTTGGGTTACTTCCACCTTTTGACTAATGTGAATATTGCTGCTTTGAATATTTGTGCACATATATTTTTTTGAGACCCAATTTTCAATTCTTTTGGGTTTATACCCAGAAGTGGAATTGCTGGATCATTTTTTTGTTTTTGTTTTTTAAGGAACAAGTTTTACTTAATTATTTAAATAGGGTAATAAAGCAATGTTCCCAAGCCTAAGACCTCTGATTTGGTATATCCCTGAGAGTCAAGGACATCCAAGGTAAGGCAATCTCAGGACTTATGTTTGTTTTGAGGTCCTGGGTAACAAGGAATGGGGGTGGGGAAAGTACCAAAACTCTGGGGTCTAGAACCTACTTAAGTTCTCCACCCCAGCCCACCCAGCCTACCTAGCTACCAGAGTCTAGAGGATGCCCACTGGTACACTAGTTTGAGCAGAATCACAGAAAAGCCACAGGACTGGTACTAAATAGATATTGATTTTTCCAGCCTTTATAGTGAGTCTACATTATTATTATCTTGAGAGGCATTAAAGCATTGTCATTAAGAACATGTGCTCTGGAGCTAGACCTCCTAGGTTTGACTCTCAGATCAGCCTTTACTATTTGAGCAATTACTTAAGCTTTCCTTATTTGTAAAATAGGTACTATAATAATAACTACTTCATAGAATTATTGGGAGGATTAAATGAGTTAATAATTTAAGTACTTAGAAAAATGCCTGACATATAGCTCTCACTAAATGTTAAGTAGTAATAATATTATTTTTAATTAGTGTAGGTTACCATTTGGCTTTCCTTAAAACCCTTGGAAACAAGATAAATAACATTCCATTGTGGAAGTTAAACTTTTTGGATTGCATGCACTATGAATCAAGAAAAGATATCTAATATCATTTTAAAGAGATAAGATTTGCTCCCAGGCTACCAGGATTAGATTGTAGCTTGATGAAATATTAACATCTATAGAAAATCAATACTAGTCATGATAGGAAATGGTTATAGAGGTTTATGTTTTTTCTCACAGCCTTGGCCCACCTAAACACTGTCCAGGGAGCAGGTGCCCTTGTGCATATCTCATCGTTTCATTCCAAGTGGCAGATGTCTGTCCCTGGTAAACAGAGTCTGACAGCACTAAACATTAGAATCACATTATGAACTCCTCTAATCCACAGAGCAACCTTCTTCTTATAGTTTGGCTTTTCATGTAGCTTATCTACATGGAGAGACTGTATAGGCTGGACAACTTGAACATCTGGTTTCATAACCAGTTGTAAGTCTCACTGGAAATCAATTAGCTTTCTGCTTTTATACGTAAATCTTGGGAGTTTTGTTAATCTGGTCTGCCCCTGATTTATAAATCCATTTTCTCTATAATGACTAAGTATGTGGTGGAGCCTACAACGGTGACACCCAAACCCTGCACCATGTTTGATTCACCAAGGAAATGTTTCCCTCCCCCAGACTCTCATCAGTTTCTTGGGACCTACTCCCCTGCCTTTTTTAGATCAGCAAACCACTAGCTCCTTTAATTTATTGGCTTGTATTTTCCTTATTGGAATTACCATATGTGTGGTGGCAGTTATAATTCTTTGCTATCACCATTGCCAGTTTGCTGAGGAAAGGTGCAGCATTCCAATTTCTACTCTTCCCTAAATCCTTGGGCCAGCTTGAAACAAACAAGAATCCGTTGCATGGTGAGCAGAAAGAACTGATCCTTGAGCTGTAAGAGCTCACTCCATGGAACTATTGCTCTGATATGTGACATCTTAGAGCAAAAAGAGCTCAAGGGAACCTTAAAGATGAGCTAGCTCATATCTCTTGTTTTACAAATGAGGAAATAGAGACTACTTGCCTAGGGTCATATATCTTTATGCTCTCTTAACAGTCTCTTGTCTAAAGCTTGACTTTATTGGCCTGGACTCTTGATCTATCAGTAACATTCTTCTTCCTAGCCCTGGTCTTATCTAACCAGTACAAAGATTTAACTGTCAAAAGCACTTTTCTTTCCTATTGTTTTGGCAACATTTCTCCCTTTGTTATACACCGCTGATATCCAGGCTTACATTTGAAATACAAATTCGTCATAGATTTCACACTATGTTTCTAACTGGATCCTTTGTATCCTGATTGGTACTGTGGTCTTTTTGACCACTTTGGAGACACATCTCATATTAACTAACTGGATGTACTTTTTTTCTTTTTTTTTTTTGAGGAGCCCACAAGGCAAGAAGTTTCAGAGCTGGCTCCCAGGCCCCTCCGACTTGCTGACGCTATTAGCTGAGTCACCCACCTGGATCTGTCTACTTTTACGATGATCAGAGATCCTGATTTTGTCATCTTAGGGTCTTTTAAATAAAAATATCTACATCCCAAGTTGTAGACACATGATTACATGATCCAATAATAAACTTCAACAGTACCTCTTTAAATAATAATTACTGTATACCCACGGTATAATTATATTCTAATAAATCTATAAAAAATTTCAGGTTAACAATAGAAATTCCTTTTAAAATTTTATTCGTGTTTATTTTAATCACAATAGAAATTTCTATTGTAAACATTTTTTTTTTTTGCGGTACGTGGGCCTCTCACTGTTGTGGCCTCTCCCGTTGCAGAGCACAGGCTCTGGACGCGCAGGCCCAGCAGCCATGGCTCACGGGCCCAGCTGCTCCGCGGCACGTGGGATCCTCCCGGACCGGGGCATGAACCCGTGTCCCCTGCATTGGCAGGGGAACTCTCAACCACTGCGCCACCAGGGAAGCACAACATTTTTCTTTTCTCCCCCTGACCCCACTTCCTCCTCTCCCTCCTCCGCCCCCTGCTCCTTCTGCACGGAGTATTATGTGCTTTAAGTTTTTTCTTCTAATGGCAAAACTATCTTATTAGCTTAGCATTCATTTTTACACATATTAATAAAATATTTAGTAGCAAGCTACAGATGAATGCACATTTTTCTTGTAATGCATTTTTACATATTTCTAAGAGGGAAGTGAGGCAGCAAACAGTTAAATGTAAACAAGGTGCTTTAATGTACATGCTCAAAGGGTTAGTCAAGGAGCACTTCTTAGAAGTGTGTTTTGAACAAGATGTTAAGAGGTGGTATAGATGTGCACTGGTAAAAAAGAAAGGTGTCAGAATAAAAGGGAAGTAAAACAAATTATGCATTGGGAAGCTATATCAGAAAAGGGGGGGAATGGATCCTAACAAAAAAAGATGTTCATGGCAGTATGATTAAGCAGGCACTTGGCTGGAATGGAAAAGGAATGTTGGGGAGTGGCGATTGGTAAAGTTATTGAGATGTAGATTCACAGTCTTGCTACCCACGTTTTGCCTGACTACTGTGCCAGGGAAAACCAAAGAGGAGAGAGAGACAGTGCTTGATCTACAGGAATCTACACTCCTGCTGATAAGACAGAGCAACAGGAAGGTAGAGGAGGAACCTTAAAAGCCAGTAAGAGTGGCTTGGATTTTATATGGTGTGTGATGGAAGGCGTTTTGGAGACTTTCATGTATTATCCTGCCTCTATTATCTGCTCAAGAGGGAAAGATCAAACTGAGCAGGTGGCTGGTTTCAAAAATCAATTTTGGCAGCTATATCTAATCAATTAGCAAAAAGAGCTTTTCTCCACACAAACTATTTTGAACCATTTTAGAAAAAAACAAAAATGAGCTGCCTAAAATCTATCCGTGGTTAACAATTAATGGAAAATCACTGATTTGCCTTTGCAGGCAGCACTTAATGTCAGTAACTCAGGCTGTTTTCCAATTTTGCAGTAAATTTTTATACCGAAACCAATTTAGGAACCTATTTAGTCCATAGGCTACTTTAGTCGAAAGATGATGTGGGTAGTGTAGAGTAATGACATTTTCTTATCCACATCAGAATATTAGCAAGTTACTAATGGCTCCATTTTGATACCGTCACTTTTTTTTTTTTTTTGCGGTACGCGGGCCTCTCACTGCTGTGGCCTCCCCCGTTGCGGAGCACAGGCTCCGGACGCGCAGGCTCAGCGGCCATGGCTCACGGGCCCAGCCGCTCCGCGGCATGTGGGATCTTCCCGGAACGGGGCACAAACCCGTGTCCCCTGCATCGGCAGGCAGACTCTCAACCACTGCGCCACCAGGGAAGCCCCGATACCGTCACTTTTAAAATACAGGAGAGAGATCAAGTTGCTTACGGAAACATTGTAGATTATGTTAAAAACAGTGTTGCTTTATAATAGTTGAGATAATAAATAATTCAGGTTTTGCTCTTATTGTATCAGTTTATCTCCATCTTGGATCAGACCTAAGAGAGAAAGTTCCCAGATTTCTGTTGCCTATCTAATCAAGTCCTCTGGTAGTAGTTTGGTCTCTTGTTGTAGGAATGCCAATTTTAATTTTTCCCTTTCTTCTTCTTTTTATCTGCCTCTTTGCTACTAGCAGACTGTTCGGTGATTTCTACTCTCTCAACTGGCATTACAATGGGAGGCATTCTGAGATCATTGGTTTCCTGGAATGATATTTGAGGCATATTTAAGTGCTTTACGATATTCCTGGGTTTATGTAGGTTTTGTCCTACATGGATTGGTGGTAGGTTTCTGAAAGGCACCAGTACGAAAATGACAGGAACCCTGGGGTCTAGGGTCAGATTGGGTTGCAGTTGTCCACTTGTCACTTGAAAAGACTGTCTGGGAAAGACATTGTTTAAGTGGTAGCCCTCTAAAGCTGCCTGAGCTCTTATGTTCTGATTCTCTTTTGCCTGGGGAAGAATATTGGTGAAATAGGGTTTCACCCCTGTTATGGCATTTCATATGCATTGTGCCTGTCTGCCAGTGCTCTCCCGGTTAAAATGGGCTGGAAAACAGTCACTCCAGACATACCACTCACAAAGTTGTTGAGGAGAGAATGCCAAATCCCACCACTTATTGGGCTCAAAGTGACCTGCAGCCATAAACTGGCCAGGCTCCGGAGAGCTTCACGGTTCCACGCCGAGGCAGGAAATTCAGCCTCAGTATGATAGAGCTGAGAAAAGTAAATACTAAGAGTGACGTCTGGATACATTACCAGGAGATTGTACATTTTGCTGATGCAGCAATGGTTAGCTTCATTGCAAGGGGAGTTGCTGGAATACAGAATGATATGCCTGATGCCGTCGTTATTGTGTATGGCGGAGTCAAAGTAACCATTCATCTCAAATAACATTGATTCCAGATGGGTATCATTCCCAGTGCAACTGCTAGCATGGCCCTTTTGCACCAGGCTTCCAGAAGAAGTTTTTAGTTCATAGAATGTGAGGTGTTTTGTTTGAGGACATGTTGGTCCATAAGGGAATCCAAAAATCTGATAAAATTCTGTGTAGGG
>NW_006775688.1:1037953-1059009 GCF_000442215.2 Lipotes vexillifer
AACCCTTGCTTCTTCACCTGTCCGAATATGGTAAGGACAATTAGAGCAATCGAGAGAGAATCTCATCCAGTAATAAGGTTTTACTATTGTTCCACGATTGGCTAGGTATTCCTCATATAAGGGCTCCATTACTAGTTTTATTGTCTTCTAGCCACAACCCTAAACAAGGAAGAGAAATTATATATAAAACCAATGCAGGGAAAATGAAAGACAATGCATGAATCTATTGAGCCATACTTTTCTTTAAAGGAATTAGCCTAGCAACTATGGTAGCATCTTTGATTCTAAAAGATAGTGATTTATAGCCATAGATTAGAAAGTTCAGGATTCTAATCCTGAGGGTTAGACAGATCCTGGGTAGGAGACAAAAAAGAAAGGCACAATACACTTTTACCTATTCCATAGATTCTGAGGCAGTAGAGCAAATGGGTTAACAGTGCAAGTTCTAGAAACAGACTGTTTTGTTTCAAATCTAGGCTCTGCTTCTTACCAGCTTCATGACTTTTGGCAAGTTATAGAATGTCTGGGAGCCACAGCTTCCTTCTCTGTAAAATGAGGATAAGAATAGAACCTATCTCACAAGATTATGTCGAGGATTGAATGATGGAATAAATACAAAATGCTTTATCAAGTGCCTGACACATATTAAGGACTCGATACATATTAGCTCTCAGTAGTAACAGTATAAATCCCCCAGGTTATCATGATTCCGGTTTATGACAGTACAGAGAAATAAGCAGGGGTTTTGCATTTTGTTCATAATATTCTTCTTTTGATTCTTTTCTGAATAGGAAAGTATCTAATATATTGTGCAGAGGTTTTGAGTGTGCTTGCATTTAAAATCAGCTATTTCTTCAAATCACTGGCAATAAGTTGGAGGTGGTTTTCTTTTGGGGAATAGAATCTTAGAGTCTGTTTTGCTTAATGGTAAAGACTTCTTGGAGAAGTGCCACTTGAGTATTCTTTGGGTTGTGGACCCTCATTCATTGACATTTGAGAGTTTTATTTCCAGTGGGTGGGTCTTATTAGAGCATTTTGGAAACTTTACTATTCTGGAAAGCAAAGATGATTCTTCAGGATATTCCAAATAAATAGTTTCTTGGACGTTAAGCCCCCAAAGTTAAGATTTTAAGTAATGATTTTTCCTTTACAAAAATATCCCTTCAGTATCATTGTTCCTAAGCAGCAGCCAAGGACATTATAATATAGTTTTAGAAACATTTTAAAGTAACTTTTTATTTTACAAGTATTACGTGTTTCTTTTGTAGAATATTTTTAAAAATGCTGATACATTAAAAAAAACCAAAAACCTCATACCACGTTGTATCAGTTTACATTCCCATCACTGTTAACAGGTCTATTACCCCCAGTCTTTTTGCTGTGTATGTTTGCAATGCACAACATAATTAAACCATATTTTATACCTTGTTTTTTCACTCCGTATTATGTCATGAAGTTTTTCTTCATAAAACACAATGTTCATGGCTATTTTATCACAAAACTATAACAGGTTCTTTCCTCTTATCATTATTATAAATAATACTTTGATGAACATTTCTGTAAATAAATCGTTCATGTCTCCAATTCTTTAATGTAGAGTACTAAAAGTTGTATTATTAGACCAAGCTGTGTCAGATTGCTTCCTAGGATGATGTACCAATTTTGTCACTGTCTCCCAGTGTTGTTTATTATGCCCTTTGTCAATTTGAGAAGTGAGCTTCAGTATCTCTTTGTGGTTATACTTTGTACCTTTTCAATTCCTGGTGAAAAGGTACAAAGTATACCTTTTTACATGCTTATTGGTCTGTAGTATTTATTCTTCTGTGAAAGATATATGATCCCTTACCACTTTTTTTGTTTGTTTGAGGTTTTTCTGATTGATTTGCAATAACTCCTTATGTATCAAGAACATTAGCTGTCATATTTGTTGCAAATATCTTACCTGGTTTATAGAGCCTTTTAATTATGCTGATGGTATTTTGTTTGTTTGTTTTTTGTTTTTTTGCGGTACGCGGGCCTCTCACTGTTGTGGCCTCTCCCGTTGCGGAGCACAGGCTCCAGATGCGCAGGCTCAGCGGCCATGGCTCACGGGCCCAGCCGCTCTGCGGCATGTGGGATCTTCCCGGACCGGGGCACGAACCCGTGTCCCCTGCATCGGCAGGCAGACTCTCAACCACTGCGCCACCAGGGAAGCCCAATTATGCTGATGGTATTTTTAAGTGAGCCAAATTTTACATTTTATGTGGTCTAATTACCATTATGATTTATTTTTTACTACTGTACTTAGAAAAGACTTCCCATCAAAGAGGGGTTTACGTATTCCCCGTTATTTTCTTCTAGTGTGTATGGTTTGTACATTAAACTCTTTGTCCAAGCAGCAAAATGAATAAAGCAGAAAATTTTAAAGGGATAAACTGACCATTGCAACAAAATTAAATCTAATTTATCACTTCAAAAGTATTTATTACAGCCTCTCATATGGAAGCTCTTTGATCAACTTCTGTCTCCCTCAACCTAGATCACCTCAGTATTTGTATTTGATACAGCCTGATCTCCAGGCTGAAACCTGCAGAGTTCCTTTGCTAATCCTGTCCTGGGCAGAAAATATTTTAGGAGCTTCAGCCCAGCTGTTGATGGGATATGACTTTACCCATGTCACCATTATCCTAATGGCTGATATCTCTTCAGTAACTCTGGGCACCACATACCCATCAAATTCCAGATTTCATCTAATCTCTGACTTGTCAACTTAGTCCATAGAATTGGGTGTTTACCTCAGTTGGCTCCTTAGTGCTGTATTTTCCTTCCCTGAGGCTTCTTACACCTTGCATAGATTTTCCATGGGATCCTGGACTCTTTTCCTTCTTAACCCTTGGCAGTGGGCTGATCACCTAGAACCCGACAGCATCTCCTGCTTGATCCTGAGTGTTGTTTTCTCCTTGGATCTGCTCCTCTCTCAGCCTTACTCATGAAACTGGATCTCTCTGAATATCAAAACTTGCTGAAACCAAGACCAAAGTCTCACTTTCTTTTGAATATTGTGCCCTGAATGTGGTCTGCCATTGGGCAGCATACCTCATATCCAGGTTACAACTTAAATTACAATGTCAACTCACCCATAGGAAATTTACAGATTGATTTGGTTAAAATGTTATGGAAGCGGTACCAAGAGGCCCTTTTCTGCCTTTACTTTTTTTTTTTGGAGTGGGGTGTGCAGAGATAACTCTATGTAATAGTCCCAGAATTATCCTTCTGGGAAGGAGAAGTCTTCGTGTTTTCAAGATAAAGGCAGTATGGAGAGTCCTGATTGCTTTTCTAAGCACGCCTTCCTTTGCCTCCCTCTCCTATAGCTATTTTGGCCATGAATGATGCATCATTACTGTCTTAAAGGAGATCTTGAGGACTAGTGGCTTTTATATGTAATGATGGGAGTTCTAGAGTTTCCTTCTTGCTGATGGCTTTTTAGGGTCAACCAACAGCGGTTCCGTATTGGCAGGTCTTCACTTTTTCAGCAGATTTTAATCACCCTTATCTGAAGGGGAAGCAGGAAAGAATTCCTGCCTCCTTTGAACACTTACAGAATTTGTAGTTTATATCATCAATTTGCCATTTATGACAGACTGTCTTGTCTTGTTAACTTTTGGTATCTGACTTTTCGCTCTCTCCTAATCAGGCTGAGACATGTCCTGTTTAACCCAGGGACTACCTCAGGAACCTTGATTGGTTCACAGGCCGGGTTGGCTAAGACTTGTTTCCCCACCTTCCTGCGTCCCTAATACCACCTAGTCCTTTTCCTCCTGCTTTGCCTGTGCTTGGGAAATGCATGTTGCCCTCAGTCAAGCAGATCTACTGGCAGTAGGAAGTAGAGAGCTGCCGAGCCCAGCTCCTGGCATTTACTCCCTGTCAGTGGCCCCCTGGGCTACGGCTGTGAGAGGACAGCCTTCCTTAGTTTAACACAAATGATCCATACATGAGGACAATCTGCTTTCTTTTCACTCAACTAGGATTAGTGAGTACTGGTAAAGCACGGTTTGCACTGGAGTAATTGGAAAATGGAGTTTGCCCTTCCCAATCTGTGCGCAATCTGTTAGCAACTAAAAACAAATGTTAGCAGTTATAATTACCATCATTTTGTCACCAGGCTTGGATCACATTCCAGGTGTTCTAGGAGTTGGTCCATTCCCCTTTTTTCCCCGTTTAAGTCCCATACCCTGTTTCAAGTAGATTCAGTGGGCAATTGTGTTGTAAAATTCACCTCCTGTATCCGTTCAGGACTCTTTCGCAGTTTGTGTCTGTCAGTTCCTTTTTTTTTTTTTTTTTTTAATTTATTGAACTTTGCTATTGTTTCCTTCATTTATTTCTGCTCTGATTTTTTTTTTTTTTAACATCTTTATTGGGGTATAATTGCTTTACAATGGTGTGTTAGTTTCTGCTTTATAACAGAGTGAGTCAGTTATACATATACATATGTTCCCATATCTCTTCCCTCTTTGTCTCCCTCCCTCCCACCCTCCCTATCCCACCCCTCCAGACAGCCACAAAGAACCGAGCCGGTTTCCCTGTGCCATGCGGCTGCTTCCCCCTGGCTATCTACCTTACGTTTGTTAGTATATATTCCTTTGAACTTGGCTGTCCTGAGTTAGAAAGACCTTGCTGAGGTGTGACTGCCTCTAAGAACGCTGTTGAATTGGTGCCATGGTAACGTTTGCAAAGTAGCTACTGCTAGGATATGGCTCTGACACTTATTACTTTATTTGCATTTCAAACCACCTGTTCCAGAGATGAAAATATACATGAATGCATATTCCATTCTGGATAAAAGTGTAATATCTTACTGTTTAAGTGAACGTGTTGGGGTTTTTCGCCCTCTGGCTGCGAGAATCAAGTCCTGAGCTCAGCACCTTTGTTCTGATCTAGAGTAGGTGCCAAGCTTGGGGTGTGGACAAGATTTGTTGGTCCTGTTACCTGTGGAGGTGCCAGGGCCCCTCCTTGGGAGGCTTACCCTTCTGTGAGAGGGAGGCCCCTGCAAAAAGAGCAGAAACTAGACTTCCCCAAAGGGAGGCACTTTCTACTAATAGCCCCACAGTCCCTGAAGCCAGGGCGGGGCGGGGGGTGGGGAGCTCTTTATTTTGTCCAAACCTGGGTTACTGCGTGCTAGCAATTTCCCTCATCTTGCACATTCCCTGGGAGACTCTTGCTATTATGTGTGTGGTTCCCTCCAGTTTAAGACAAGCTTTGACCCTGTATCAGCTGTGGCCCTTCCTCTGTGGCTGATGGAAGAGCCACTCATCCTTCTGCATGCTTTCCCCCTGCCCCATTCGTCTCCACACCGTCTCCTAGTGCACTCGCCGTGTTGATAGTCATGATTCATTGTGCTCACCCTCATTATTCCTGCTCTCCTCTTCCTCAGCCCACTTGAAGGAGTGCGTGGTGATCACTAGTATGTGTTTCCATTAGTTACCATCCGAAGTTCTTAAGCATATATACTACTCTAAAAACAATCCATCAGGGATGATGGAAGCACCTAGAAGGCTTCTTGCAGCAGCATCACCACTCACTTGTGTTTCTCATAGTCAAACTTCCAGTCTCCACAATAGCAACAGCCCTTTCCCTTCTCCTCTCGGAGGCTCCTTCTAGCGTCAATATTTTAGGTTGATCTTTGTGCCTTTTACGGGTCTCAAGTGTATTCATTACCGCCTCAGCTAGCTAATTTTCAGTGACATTTTCCTTCTTTGGTGCTTGCTCACTCTCTTGCATCCCATTCCTTCCCCACCACTGGCCACTGGTCATGCCTTTCTGTCCCTACTTCTTGCCTCCGTTTTCGCTTGCTAACTCAGTGAACTGGTAAATATAAAACCAAAAGTTGATTCTCAAATTTCACCTTTTATTTGACCGTAACAAATGATATTCCACTTAAAAATATTACCTTAAAAATGAACCTCTATCCACTAGTATATTTACCAATTGCATTTTAAGGTAATTTTAGAGATAGGCAATCCCACGTAGCCAGCCAGTTTTTAAAACTGCTCTATTGAGGTGTAACTGACAAATAAAATTATATATATTTACCGTGTATAATTTGATCTTTTGATGTATTTGTATGTTGTGAAATGATCATAACAGTAAAGCTAATTAACATTTTAATCACCTCATATGTGTAAGAGATCATGCAGTATTTGTCTTTCTGTATTTGGTTCATTTCACTTAACAGAATGCCCTCCAGGTTCATCCATGTTGTTGCAAATGGCAGGATTTCCTTCTGAAAGGCTGAATAATATTCCCTTGTATGTATATACCACATTCTTTAACCATTCATCTGTCAACGGACATTTAGGTTGTTTCCGTATCATCACTGTTGTGAATAATTCTGCAATGAGTAAGGGAGTGCAGATATCTCTTTGAGATCCTGATTCCAATTCTTTTGGATGAATACCCGGAAGTGGGATTGCTGGATGATATGGCAGTTCTATTTTTAATTTTTTGCGGAACCACTATACTGTTTTCCATAACGGCTGTAACCAAATTACATTCCCGCCAGCAATGTGCAATGATTCTCTTTTCCCCATCTTCGCCAACACTTGTTATCTTTTGTCATTTTGATAATAGCCATCCTAATAGGTGCGAGGTGATATCTCATTGTGGTTTTGATTTGCATTTCCATGATGATTAATAATGTTTGAGCACCTTTTCATATACCTGTTGGTCATTTGTATGTCTTTTGAGAAATGTCTGTTCAGGTCAGATTGTTTTGTTTCTGCTGTTGAGTTGTATGAGTTCCTTATACATTTTGGACATTAACCCCGTATCAAGTATGTTGTTTGCAAATATTGCTTGCCATTCTGTAGGATGCCATTTTACCCTAAGTTTCTTTTGTTGTGCAGCAGCTTTTTAGTTTGATGCAGTCCCACTTGTCTATTTTTACCTTTGATGCCTGCACTTTTGGTGTCATATTCAAAAAAATCATCACCAAGATCAATGTCAAGAAGCTTTACCCCTATTTTTTCTTCTAGTAGTTTTACAGTTTAAGCTTTTACGTGTAAGTCTTTAATCCAATTTCATTCTTTTGCATGAGCCACCATTTTTTAAGCTACTGTGTTTTTTTTTTTTTTTTTACATCTGTTAGTTTCGAAAACTCTAAAGGAGACTGACTTTGCAAAGATTCCTTTAGGTTGCACAGAATGACTTTTAAAGCTGAATTTAATCACAGAGAAACAAAGGACCTTGATCATGGGATTCCTGCTCACAATTATTATTGCTGAGTTGACATTTACAGGAAGGGAGAAGGGTTGAAGAAACATCTAGATTCCCAAACAGACTTCTTTCTTCTGTCTTCCTTTGTTAACTTGCCATGTTTCATCTTTAGTCAGATGAGTTATGAGATATATTATCTGTATAAAAGTAATATGAAATTATAATGAAGAAGCTTATAAAGGCCAAATTCTTCTATACTGATATATGTTTCTAAAAGACCTTTACTTAGTTTAGTTGTAAACTAAAATTTGTTTCTAATCTATGTTCTGGCATCCCAATTTGGGATATATCCAAGATGGCTTGTGTGTTGCTAGTTGCTTCATATAAGGTGACTTTCACTTTGGGTGGAAAAAAGTAAAATAATTTCTATGTTATTGCTAAAATATTTCACTTTTATTTGAATGTAGTGTGCCCAATTAATTATATAATTCATTGCTTTCATTGCAGTTTGGTTGACACTGAATAATGATGTCCACATTCATGTAGCAGTAACAGACTACTTCAAAAAAGAAACTGAAGAAAAAAAGCAAAGCATGAAATAAAGAAGAGCAGAGAGTTCAGTAGGCTTCATGAAGTTCACTACAGAATTAGGTGGCAAAGATGAGATAAGTGTTAGGGTTGAGAGGAAAGGGAGATAAATAGCAGAGGACGCATCATCTAGCTTGGGGTCATAAGAAGAATGGCCACAGGGTGGCAGCACAGTCTTAAGAGCAGGAAACTTTCTGTTGGACCACCCTTAGTTTGCTAAAACCAGAGTGTGTGTGTGTGTGTGTGTGTGTGTGTGTGTGTGTGTGTGTGTTTGTGTGTCTCCCAACAGTTTATGTTATCCCTTTATTTTTTTTTAACTTTTTATTTTATATTGGAGTATGGTTGATTAACAATGTTGTGTTAGTTTCAGGTGTACAGCAAAGTGATTCAAGTATACATATACAAGTATCTATTCTTTTTCAAATTCTTTCCCCATTTAGGTTGTTACATAATATTGAGCAGAGTTCCCTGTGCTATACAGTAGGTCCTTGTAAAAGCACATTTTTTTTTCTCAGAATTCCTCCATGTTGGTTTTCCCCATTATCCTAGGGAAACACCAACAGATGTTCAGAATCAAAGGTCACTCCTAAAACTTAAACTGAGGAAAAATGCAGCATAAGGCACTATCTTTACTCCCAGATTCTGTATAGATGCTCTAAAAAAGGTTTCAAACTATCTGTGAGGAAGGACCAACTTAAGTTACCAAATCATCATACACTAATGATTTTGTAAAATTTCGATGAAAATGATTGTATTAAAAATGAACAAAAAGACATTGAAATCATAAGCTTATTTTTAAAATAAGTAGTTCAAAAGATATAATCAGATGAACATATAAAAATTTTAAAATTACATTTTAATAAATATAAACAGAACTTGTCTATTTTTGACTGAGCTTTTGATGTCATATCCAGGAAATCATTGCCAAGACCAATGTCATGAAGCTTTCCCTCTATGTTTCCTTCTAGAAATTTTATAGTTTCAGGTCTTTAATCTATTTTGAGGGTTTCATATGTGTGTGTATGTATGGTTTAAGATAGGGTCCAGTTTCATTATTTTGCATGTGGATATCCAGTTTTCCTAACACCGTTTGTTGAAAAGACTGTCTCTTCCCCATTGTGTAATCTTGGCGTCCTTGTCAAAGATCATTTGACTGTATGTGTGTGGTTTGTTTCTGGGCTTTCAGTTCTGTCTCAGTGACCTATATGTCTGTCTTGATGTAAATATAAACAGAACAAACATAACACAGAATACAAAAAGAAAAGGGTTACTAAAATTATTTACATTGTTTATTGAAAGTATATGTATAGATGATTAATACAGAGATTACTATTACTATATTCTACAATTATATTAAACAAAACATTTATGAAGGATATAGTAAATCTCTATATTCAATGTCCTATGTATGTACATTTTATGGACATCATGTATATCCATTTAAAAATTTTTATTCTGACCAACTTGCTTCTTGCTCGTTACTTTATCCAGTCCAGGTTCAATTGATGATAACACTATTTGCAGCATATAATGTATATCCAGGCTGTTTCTATGTTTGTTTTAATAGCATCGTAATAGAGAAAGCCAGTTTCAAGAGGTATGCTGATAGGAATAGAGGAGGAGATTTTAAAGCAATTTCACCAGCTGAAGATACTCATTTTTAATGTTTTTTAAAAACAAAGCAAGTGATGTAGTATTTTCAAAATTCATTGTCAATGCTGCATCAGTGGCCAGTTCCAACAATTTATCCTATAAAGTTATATTAAATTTAAATTATATTTCAATGAATGAGTTTATGGTTCCATGAATTTCCTATGCATGGATCTTCTTTTGATGGACTATAACAATTTTAAACATTCTATCAATTCTGTCAGGTGTTTGGTAATCATTTTGTGCAGATGTGCAATATCGAAATCATTACCTGCTGCATGGATAATTGTTAAATTATGAAACATGACATAACAATCTATGAAAACTGTTCTTCCATGCTTCTAATGTTTATTTTGACTTTTCAGTCATCTGCTACTGGAAAACATGTTACATTTCTTCCTTGTTTTGAAATATTAAGATTATTAACATAACAAAGATTTCAGAAAAATAGGCGAGTCTGGCTGTCTAATGCATATCTTTAAAAAGTTGAGCCGAGGGCTTCCCTGGTGGCGCAGTGGTTGGGAGTCCGCCTGCCGATGCAGGGGACGCGGGTTCGTGCCCGGTCTGGGAAGATCCCACGTGCCGCGGAGCGGCTGGGCGCGTGAGCCATGGCCGCTGAGCCTGCGCGTCCGGAGCCTGTGCTCCGCAAAGGGAGAGACCACAACGGTGAGAGGCCCGCGTACCGCAAAAAAAAAAAAGTTGAGCCCAAACTGGTTTCTTATTTATCAGTAAATCTGAATTTATTCAACGTCCAAACATTCGCTGCAGAACTTTTTTCCTAGATAACCACTGTACCTAGTATACAATTACAGTTGTTTGTGATCAGCTTCCATATTATCACATAAAGAGAATACTCTCAAATGGAATGCGTTAGCTTTTATGTAATTCATATTTTTTACTCTGTCACTAAGCACGTTATTTAGTTTGGCTGACTTTTTTCCATAGTAAAATTTTCTTGATGAAGGAAGAAATGTGTCGCTTTACATTTTGGCTCAAACTCCTTAATCTGAGCAATTACTCTAGAACCTTCTCCTATACAAGATTTAAACTCTGAATCACATTTACTGATATAGATCATACAGGGTCACATCAAATTTCTCTAAAGTTTTCTAAATACTTTCAGTTTCTATACTTACCTTGTTCACACTGGTAGCAGTTTATGGATGGGCACTGGTTCACAGATTCAGCTTTGAGTGATATTGCTTTCATGTGCTTCTTCAGCCCCACTTAAGTCACTATTGGGTAGTGATTCTACTTAACTAAGTTCACTGAATTTTATTTAGGTTAATTCCTCTGTCTAGCTTATAATATAAACGATAAAGAATTTAAATGAAAATATCGTTTGTTGAACTGAGATGAACATTTACTGAATGCCTACTCTGCCAAAAATTTTACATGCCTCACATCCTTAAGAGGTGATGTTATTACAATGTCCATTTTACAGATAAAGAAACTGAGGTTCAGAGTGTTTAACTAATGCTCAAGGTAACATAGCCAGTAATCGGTAAAGCTGGGATTTGAGCGCTCTACAACTCTTTTCTTTACACCAGGATCTCTCCATCATATCCTACTTTTTAGAGCAAAAAGAAAATAATTTCAAATTAATGACCTAGCCTTAAGATGAATGGGAAAAATTATATTTCAAAAGTGAGAAATGATAAAGACAACAAAGAGAAGAAAATGTAGGAAAAGTATATCGTGATAAAATGATAAGTATGTGTGGGAAAACAGCTGGAAATGTTTGTGGCAAGAGGAAATTTTAAAAATGAACTTTATTGAGGTATCATTTACATATAATAAAATGCACCCATCTCAAGTGTACAGTTTTATGAGTTTTGACAAATGTATGTACTCATGTTACCATCATTACAATAAAAATAGAGAACATTTCTATCAGTCCCAAATTTCCCGTGTCGCTGCCTTCCCTATTAATCACCATCTCCCATGGCTCTAGGGAAGTTTCATCTATTAGCTGTTACTATAGATTAGATTTGTGTTTTCCAAAGTTTCACATAAATGAACTCATGAAGTATGAACTCTGGGTCTTTTGCTTATTGCCTAGCATAATGTTTTTGAGAGTCATCATGTAATTATGTATAGCAGTAGTTTGTTCCTTTTTAATACTGAGTAATATTCCATTGTATAGATATACTATAATTCATCTATTCATCTGTTGATGAACATTTGTGTTGTTGCTAGTTTTGGGTGATTATAAAAAAAGCTGCTCTGAACATTCATGTCCAAGTGTTTGTGGGGACATGTGTTTCTTTCTTTTGGGCAAATACTTAAGAGTGGAATTGCTAGGTTGTATGATAAATGCATCTCAACTTTCTAAGAACTGCCAAACTGTTTTCCAAAGTGGTTTATTATTTTATATTCCCACTAGCAACATATGAGCACTCCAGTTATTCCATATCCTTGCCAGCATTTGATATTGTCAGTGAAAGGAAGTATTTAACATATCAATTTAGAAAGATGAGTTTCTTTTAAGCTTGTCATTTGGCAGGAAGGGAGTGAATAGTGGATGAGATTCTGTAGTACTTCTGTTTCTTCATTTGGTTAGCTAATGCTCAATAAATCTCCAAGGGCACCATACTTATTGATATTTAGCTTATCACTGCTTTCAGCTCCTCTTGTCCCAATCTCTTCCAATTGAAGTCCTTGATAGTGCTGAGTTGAGCTCAGTTCAGTCTTCTCCCTCAATTAGGACAGAATATGTGGCAGCTGAGATAAAATATTATGATCGTAGACTCAGTAGAAGATAAGGTGAGCTCTGAAAATCCTCCGAGTGGTTGCTGTTAAGAAGTCTATTGAGTCTAATTGTTGTTTCACTACAGATATATTTTTTTAGCCCTATAATATTGTTTTGATTACTGTGTGAGATTCAGGTGTGTAGCATTGTAATTCAACATCTGTGTACACTACAAAGTGGTCACTACCACAAGTCTAGTTACCATCCATCAACATACAGTTGACCCCCTTCACCCATTTCACGCACTCTCAGCACCCTTCCCCTCTGGTGATCACTAATCTGATCTCTGTATCTACGAGTTTGTTTTTGTTTTATTTTGCTTGCTCATTTGTTTGGGGTTTTTAGGCTTCACATATAAATGAAACCATATCTGACTTATTTCACTTAGCCTAACACCTTCAAAGTCCATCTATGTTGTCACACATGGCAGGGTTTCATTCTTCTTTATGGCTGAATAGTATTCTAATGTGTATATATGCCACATCTTCTTTATCCATTTATCCACTGATAGACATTTAGGTTGTTTCCATATCCTAGCTATCGTATATAATGCTGCAATGAACATAGGGGTGCATATATCTTTTTGAATTAGTGTTTTTGTGCTCTTCAGGTAAGTACCCAGAAGTGGAATAGGTGGGTCATATAATAGTTCTAGTCTTAGTTCTTTGAGGGATCTCCATACTGTTTTCCATAGTGACTGTACCAATTTACAGTCCCACCAACAGTGTAGGATTCCCTTTTCTTCATATCCTCTCCAACATTTGTTATTCCTTGTCTTTTCAATAGTAGCCATTCTAACATGTGTGAGACATAGTCTCATTGTGATTTTCTTTTGCTCTTTATAGATAATTTATGTTTTATCTGATAACTTTTAAGACACTTTCTTTGCCTTTCATATCTTATAGTTTCCAATGTGATGTGCTTAAGGTGTGGATTTAGTTTTATTTATCCTGCTTGAAACTCAAATTTGGTAATCCTTATTTCTCATTAATTCTGGAAAATAGCCATTATCTCTTAAAAAAATTTTAATAGGGAATTCCCTGGAGGTCCAGTGGTTAGGACTCTGTGCTTTCATTGCAGAGGGCCCAGGTTCAATCCCTGGTCAGGGAACTAAGATCCCGCAAGCAGTGTGGCCAAAAAAAGTTTTTTTTTAAAAAACATTTTATTTGTAAATAGTTTCAAACTTAGAAGAAAGTTGCAAAAGTAAACATAGTAACAAGGAACACTCCTAGACCTTTTATCCAGATTCACTTACTGTTAACATTTACATCATTTGCTTTGTCATTTGTGCTTCTTGACATCTCCTTTGTTCTCTCTCCCTGTCTCTCTCTGTATTTTTTTCTGAACTATTTTATGTCATTCATTATCTCTTTAAATATTCCTCTCCTCCATTTTCTCTTCTTTTGGAACATGGAATAGGTATATGTTGAACCTTCTCATTTATCCTGTATGACTCAATTTGTCCATTGCAATTCCAGTTATTCATCTTTCAGTGTCACATTCCAGGTATTTTCTCCAGATCAGTCATCTAGGTCTCCACTTTTTTCTACAGGTCTGTTAATCTGCTGTTTAACTCACTTATTGAGTATTTAAAATCAATGAGTGTATCATTTCTAATTTTATTTTGTGCTTGTATTTTTCTCCAGTTTTATATTTTTGGGTTTTTCATCTTTATTTTACATGTTCTTATTATATAGTCTGTAACAAATAATTCAATTATCTTTAAAGTTCTTGTGGCTTTAACTCTGTTTTTTGTTATTTCTGCCTATTCTTGCTTATGGTGGATTGCTCCTTTGGGTGTTGTAAAATTTTGTTTTGTCAGTCATGCTTGTTTTCTCAGTCATGGAGATCCTGTGTGGCCTGCACTGAAGGCATATCTCTCCAGAGCAGTGGTTCTTAGTCTTTGCTACACATTGGAATCACCTAGTGAGCCTTTAAAATTAGGATGGCAGGTTGAACCCCAGACAGATTAACTCAGATACTCTGAATGTGAGACTGAAGCATCAAAGTTTTTAAAGCTCTACCATCAAGGTTGAGAACCACTGCTCCAGAGAGAGTTTGCCTTTCATTTTTACAGGTACTGCAAGTGTGTTTCCCACCCTTGATCACTTTAATATTAATTTCTCAGCTCTGGGTTCCTGAATTACATAGGTAGGATAATTCTTTTTAACAGTAGAAAGACATTTTTAATAGGGAATATCAGTATACCAATTTGATTCTTTTTGATTGTTTTGTTTTGTTCTGTTTTCTAATTTCATTGAGGAATAATGGACAAATGTAATTGTATGTATTTAAAGTGTAAAAGGTGATGATTTTATATATGTATACATTGTAGAACGATTATGCAAGATCAAGCTAATTAACACATCTATTGCTTCATGCAGTTAACTCTTTTTTTTTCTCTTGTGGTGAGCATGCTTAAGATCTACTCTCAGCAACTTTCAAGTATATAGTATATAATAGCATAGTATTAACTACAGTCACCTTGCTGTACATTAGATTCTTAAAACTTATAACTGAAAGTTTGGCCCTTTGACCTACATCTTCCCATTTACTTCTCCTCCTAACTCTTGGTAACCACCATTTTACTCTCTTTCTATGAAGTCAGGTTTGTTTTGTTTTGTTCAGGTTCCACTTGTAATACTGTACAGTATTTGTCTTTCTGTGCTGTCTAGCTTCTTTCATTTAGTATAATGCCTTCCAGGTTCATCCATGTTGTTGCAAATGGCAGGATTTCCTTTTTTATGGCTGAATAATATTCCACCGTATAGATATACCACATTTTCTTTATCCATTCATCTGTTGATGGACATTTAAGTTGTTTCCATATTTTGGCTGTTGTGAATAGTGCTGCAATGAACACAGGAGTGCAGATATATCTTCCAGTTACCAATTTCATTTCCTTTGGCTATATACCTAGAAGTGGGATTGTTGGATCATATGGTAGTTCTACTTTTGGAGAAACCACTATGAGGTTTTTATAATGGTTGTAACAGTTAACATTTCCACTAATAGTGTATAATGATTCATTTTTCTCCACATTCTCACCAATGTTGGTTAACGTTTGTCTTTTTGATAATAGCTATCTTAACAGGTGTGAAATGGTATCTCATCATGGTTTTAATTTGCATTTCCCTAAAGATTAGTGATGTTGAACACCTTTTCATGTGCCTTTTGGCCATTTGGAAAAATGTCTGTTCAGGTCCTTTACCTATTTTTAATTGGATTATTTGCTTTTTTTTTGCCACTTAGTTGTGTGAGATCTTTATATTTTTTGGATATTGACCCCTTATCAGATATGTGGTTTGCAAATATTTTCTCTCTTTCTGTAAGTTGCCTTTTCAATTTATTGATTGTTGCTTTTGCTCTGCAGAAGCTTTTTAGTTTGATGTAGTCCCACTTGTTTATTTCGGCTTTTGTGCTCTTGATCTCTTATCCAAAAAAATCACTGCAAAGACCAATGTCAAGGAGCTTTCACCCTATGTTTTCTTCTAGAAGTTTTATGGTTTCAGGTTTTACATTTAAGTCTTTAATACATTTCACATTAACTTTTATGAGTGGTGTAAGATGGGGGGTCCAGTCACTCCATTCTTTTGCATGTGAATATCCAGTTTTCTCAGCACCATTTGTTGAAGAGACTGCCCTTTCCTATTATGTGTTCTTGGTGTCTTTTTCTGAGTTTAGTTGACTCTATATACAAAGGTTTATTTCTGAGCTTTCTAGTCTGTTCCATTGGTCTATGTACCAGTACCATACTCTTCTGATTACCATAGCTTTGTAGTATAGTTTGAAATCAGAATGTATGATGTCTCCAGCTTTATTCATTCACAAGATTGCTTTGGCTATTCAAGGTCTTTTGTGGTTCCATACAAATTTTAGTGTAGTTTTTCTATTTCTGTGAAAAATGACAGTAGAATTTTGATAGGGATAGCATTGAATTTGTAGATCTCTTTGGGTGGTATAAACATTTTAGCAATATTAATTCTTCCAATCCAAGAACACTGGATTTCCAGTATTAGTTTGTGTTTTCTTCAATTTCTTTCATCAGTGCCTTATAGTTTTCAGTGTACAGATATTTCACATCCTTGGTTAAATTTATTCCTAAGTATATTGTTGTTTTTGATGTTACTGTAAATGGAATTGCTTTTAAAATTTCTTTCAGATAGCTCATTGTTAGTGTATAGAAGCACAATTGATTTTTCTATATTGATTTTTTATCCTACAACTTTGCTGATTTCATTTATTAGTTGTAACAGGTTTTTTTGATGGAGTCTTTAGGGGTTTTCATATCTAAGATCATCTCATCTGCAAACAGGGATTAATTTTACTTCTTAATTTCTAATTTGGATACCTTTTAGTTATCTTTCTTGCCTAATTGCTGTGGCTAGGACTTACAGTAGTATATGTTGAACAGAAGTGGTGAGAGTGGGCATGCTTGTTTTTTTCCTGATCTTAGAAGAAAGGCTTTTAACTTTTCACCATTGAGTAGGGTGTTAGCTGTGGGCTTGTCATATATGGCTTTTATTATGTTGGGGTGTATTGCTTCTATAACTAATTTGTTGAGAGTTTTATCTTGAAGGGATGTGAATTTTGTCAAATGCTTTTTCTGCATCTAATGAAATTATCATTCTGTTAATGTGGTGTGTATTACATTTATTGATCTGTGTATGTTGAACCATCCTTGCATCCCAGGGATAAATCCCACTTGATCATGATATATGACCCTTTTACTGTGCTGCTGAAGTCAGTTTATTAGTATTTTGTTGAGAATGTTCACCACATCTATGTTCATCAGGGATATTGACCTGTAATTTTCTTTTCTTGTAGCATCTTCACCTGGCTTCAGTATCAGGGTAATGCCAGCCTCCTAAAATGAGTTTGGAAGTGTTCCTTCCTTTCAATTAGGTAGTAAAATTTGATCCTTGTGTTTGGGGAAGCTCCCCCTGCCCCAGACGTCTATGCTGAGATAGACAGTTTCCTTGTCATCTCTTTTTACTGAGAAGGTAGCCCTTTGAGGGCTTATAGGGGCAAGGAGGGGCTCTGTTCCACTTCTTCACATTGAACAAACCCGAGGCTTTATCATCTATTTCCACATGGCTGTGAAAACCCAAGCTTCCTACTTACCCATATCAACAAGTACTCTCTGGACAGCCTAAATGTCAGTGCCAATATAACACATCTATGTTTATGTTCTTCCCTGGTTTTAGGAAGAATTTCCCAAATTTCTAGAATTTCCCTCACTTCCCTGTGACTCATATTTTATCCAACACTTCTAGGTTGTTTTTTTTTTTTTTTTTTTTGTGGACTTAGATCACAACATTGCTGGAAATAGAAGTCTTGCTCTGACTGTGAATCTGTACCTCAGGGCCATACCTTGTCCTTGAATTCATTCTCCTGTTCCCAAAGTCTGCCTGAATCAAGTGTGAACTTGCTGTGTCTTTAGCCATGGTACATTGGGTTTGCAAGCGTCCACCTGGTAGACAGACCTCTGGAGCTTGTATGTGTTTCCCTAGACAGTGCCTGGCCTGGTCTTGGCTTCATTTGATCCAGCTGGTCTGTGTTGCCAAGGTCCCATCATGCTTCAAATTCCACCCTACCTGAATTATGTCAACCTTTATTCTTTTTCTTCTGCTTCCAAATCTCTGTCTTCATTCACTTGTCAAACTTAAGTCTGGTTTCAGTTTATTTCCTGAACTCATCTTTCCACAAAGGACTCTGTCCCTGATTTGAGAGCCTGTAGTGTGGTTTATAGCAATGTGGGAATGGGTCCAACTCAGGATTCAGGTTTCTAAGATGCCCAGATGGTCTTAGCAAAAAGCTTCTTACTTTCCACTTCATTTCAAAACCACTTAGCTTGAGTACGTAAATTTCAAAGACTTTCTATTACATGTTGGTAATATATGTACCTATAGTATTAATTGAGGGTAAATACTGAATTTTTCATTTTGTCAGAAAGAGGAGTTTACAGTTGAGGATATCTTTTTATTTACTTTTATTTGTTTAATTTATGTGTAGCCATCTCCCTGTAATACCAAATAAAACCAGCTGTGGCTGGATTGTGGCTGTTCTGGTCCATGTGCCCTTTTCCTCTGAGACCTTGTGAGGAAACTGAGTTTGGTGAAAAGCATCCAGTGAGCTCTTGACAGTATTGGATAGATCATTTACCCCAATTTGGACTTTCTTATTTCTTTTAGGAAGCCCTGTGGAGATCACCACTGAAACCTCAGTCTTACTCAGAAAGCAGCCCATAGCCCTGTACCAATGGTGTTAGCATTTGATCATGAACACGGCTCTAAGGATTAACCAAGATACCTGGTGGCGAGAGAGCACTATGTGCTAGTAATAAGCCCACAGGAATTGTGGGTTGTATGGTTGGTCAAATCTAATAGAATTTTTAATCTTTATCAATTGTATCCTTTGGGGTTTGCGTTAGTGTCTTCCTTTCAATTGTTTTGTTCTTGTTTAGATTGCTCTTCCTACTTTGTCTTCTCTTTCTTGGCAGTATCTTCAAAATGAGTCAGGAGGGTCTCCCAGAAGTGGCCTTTGAGGATTGTTGCAATGTATATACCTGTCAAAAAGGATTGCCCGAACCCTGTTGAAAGCTATTTTACACATCAGGTCCTGAGCCAGTCTCCACTCTTCTGTTCTGATCTGATCATCCAGAATGATCTGAAAGAAAACCATGAGAGCTAATTATAGAGCCCAGAGTAATTTTCAGATGCCTTTTTTCCTTCTTTTTCTCATGCAGGGTACTTAGGAATCTCGCACTCTTGGTGAACCCAATTTACATTTTTGTTGGGATTGGGAAAGTGGGATTTTAGACTTTATTTTGAAGGCAAAACTCGTTAATTTACTTAGGAAGCACTTAAATTCTATTTAGTTTTATTTCTCTCCTCTCTCTCTGTTCTCTTTTTTTCTGTTTTTCCCTCCCTTCCTCTCTCTTTCTCTTCCTCCCTCCCTACCTCCTTCTCTTCCTTCTTTCCTTTCCTTCCCTTTCTTCCCTTACTCCTTCCTCCCTTCCTCCCTTTCTTGCCTCCCTTCTTTCTTTTCTTGTCTCCTTACAACTTTCCTTCTTTCGTTACATCTTGGTAGCTTGGAAAATACCTAAGTATTTTGGAAAATGGACATTGTTGAAGGGAAAATATTATTTCTGTTACAAAAATGTGGTTCAGAATAATGAGATCTCAGATTTGGAAAGAAAACCTAATATTTTTCTATTCCAGCCATTTAACTAATACTTGAATCCCAGCCATTTAACTAATACTTGAATCCCTTCTACTCTATTTGTAGCCTATGATGGGATACCTACATCACCTACAGTGATGGGGCGCTCTCTTTGTTCTGAAATAACCCATTAAAACTTTGAACTGCTCTGGCAGTTATTTAGTTATTGTTTACGTTGAGTTAAAACATACTTTCATGTAACATCTGTCCACTGCTCTTTAGTTTCTCGTCCTGGGGCCATATACAGCGGTATTTTTCAAATTTTAGGCTAAAATCCAGGGTTGTAAAATAATTTTAGTTGGGTATGACCAGCATTAAAAGAGGAGGAGGAGAAGAAATGGAGTAGAATAGAATAGAAGATATCATAGCGTATCACAAGTAGTAAGGTTTTCATGAAACTTTTGTCTTGATTGAATAATTATTTAATTATATAATTAACTGCATATGTGAACTGGATCTCAATGGCTAGAAGAAGTTTGTACGCTGATGAGAAGAATGTGTCTAAAAAAAAAAATAGACTGTGTCTAACTTTTCTTCCCTATGACCATCCTATAGCTGAGCCATTCTCATGAACTACCAACTGTTTTCTTCCCTAAGCTAAGTATTTCCTTCTACTCATCCGTATGTATCATCATCTCACATCTCCTTGCCATCTTTAATACATGCTCATATACCTAGTTTGTATGAAAACCATGGGCCTGGAATCAAAACAATGTCCCTAGCTGTGCTCTGACGGAAACAGAGGCAAGCAGGACTATCCTTTGCCTGATTCAATGCATTTCGGTGCAGCCCAAGGTTATATATTGTAGTGGTTAAATGCACACACCCAGGGGCCACTGGCTTTGGAGTCCAATTCTTCAGCTACTGTAAACCTTAGGGTAAGCTGAATAGTAACCTTGAGCAAGTTATTTAACCTCTCTGTGACTCAATTTTTTCATCTGCATATAGGATAATGATATTCCGTAATATTTTTGTGAATATTAAATGAGTCAATACATGTAAAGGACTTAATGCCAGGCATATAGTAAGCACTCAGTGAACTAATATATATATATATATATATATATATATATATATATATATTTTTTTTTTTTTTGCGGTACGTGGGCCTCTCACTGTTGTGGCCTCTCCCGTTGCGGAGCACAGGCTCCGGACGTGCAGGCTCAGCGGCCATGGCTCACGGCACGTGGGATCTTCCCGGACCGGGACCTGCGTCGGCAGGCGGACTCTCAACCACTGTGCCACCAGGGAAGCCCGAACTAATATATTTTTAAAGCAATTACAGCAAATCGTTGATCCATTTAACTTTTTATCAACTCAAATGTCTAGAGCTTTTGGTGTGTGCTGTAAGTAGTGCAATCGTACGTCCCAGTTTGCTGAGGGCAGCCCCAATTTGCACCTGTTGTCCTAGCATAATTAACAGTGACCGCTTTTACTCTCAAAAGTGGCCCAGATAGAACCTCATGTCTGATTATTCTAAACTATATTCTTGGAGTAGGAATTAATATTTTCCCCAGTTACATGCCACCCTAGCTAAAAACTGCACCTTCTCTCACTAAGTACGTGATCAATTTTGGATTTACGTGGAAGACCTTTTTTCTCTTTCTATTGAAACTTCACCTCAATTCTCTGCCCACTACCCCTCTTTCCC
>NW_006775688.1:1059877-1070658 GCF_000442215.2 Lipotes vexillifer
TTTCCCTCCTTGACAAGTGGCAGAACCGAGATTGAAACCAGAGTTCACCTAACAACAAAGGCTAGGCTTTTCCCTCTGCGTGCAGTTACCTGGGTCTATTGCCATCATTCTGCTCTGTGAAGACCTTTTGGTTTCTGATTAAGTCATTGCTGATATTTATTAATCCCCTTAACTTCATATTAGTGACACATTTTTAATTCATTCAAACAAGTATTTAATGAACTCCCATGGGATGCCATGTCCTGTTCTAGGAGCCGGGATGGAGCAAAGGACCAGCTGACACGTCCCTTCTCTTAGGGAACTGACATACCTTAAGGGCTGCTTTGTGGCTTAATTCAAGTAAACTGGGGTTACCAGAATAGGACTGACATAAAGCCCCGAGGCTGGTCACTAGATACTTCCTTCTGGATTAAAATTATGTATCCATTAAAAGTAGCATTTGGCAGTCATTTAGCAGATAATGAGTCTGTGTATTATCACTCAATTTGTATTTCTTCTTCTTATCCAAAGGATAGTATAAACCTACTGTCAAAGGCATTTTTTTCTTGCTACATCATATCTGTCATATTTCCTAGATGTATTAGTCTGCTGTGAAAGAAGGAAATGGCGTTGTTTGGACTAACTGAACCTTAGTGGTGGCCCCATGGTATTCTTTAAGTAACCGCATATTTTAATAGTCTGCTTAGAATGCTGTTGTGGGTTAGTAGTCTGCAGAACTTACATTCTCTGTCATTTTGAAAATTGGGACTGTTCTTCTTTCTGCCAGCTTCATCTCTTGTTTGCTAAGTTTCCTTAAAGATGCCCGCCGTTGGCTCAGTGATCTGATTTGCTAAGTTTTTCCCATATCCTAGAAAATAGTATGGCCAAGCCAGGCCATACTCTTTTCTCTCTTAAAATCTTACTCATCACTGGTTTCTATTCCTGTTATGAATATATGAATGGAATTCTTCACTGAAATTTGGACACTGTGACAGTTGTTGTTATCAAGCCCTCACTATGTACAAAGCACTGTTGCAAGCATTTTCCACACTGATCTCCCTTAGTCGTGTTGTATCACCGTGACATCGGAATTATCTCCATCTGAGAGATGAGGAATACAGGATCACACAGGAAGTGAGGTGTAGAGCGGGGCCTTAAAACCAGTCTGTCATGACAGAATGACTGGAGAATCGTGTACCCTCAGGACTAAAATTGAGGAAAGAGGTTCTTGATAAAATAGCCTTCTAAAATGGAAGCCTTTCTTCTAATGTGATAAAATTGTTTGCATTTGTAATTTATCATTTTGTTGATGATTCATAGTCCGTACTTAAAATGTTAACATTTTACTTCCATAAAGATGAAGTTATTAAAGCAGATGTAGATGAGGTGGAACTTTGGGAGGAAAGGAGTAACAGTTTGAGGAAGACCACCCAATTTGTTTTCTCGTAAAGCATCTACAGTGTCTGTTTGTTTGCTTTTCTTCATAAAAACGAAGCAAAGAGTATGTGCAGCTGTGTGTGACCACCTAGGCAGTTTGCTTTCCGTGGAACAGATTGGGGCACCAAAGACCAAAGTGCCTTCTTTTGAATTATTTTCTCACTCTCCGTAGATCCATGTTCTTTCCTGCCATGATACCATGATCAGTGAGTTAAATTTTCATTGGTTTATATCAGGCTTACTTCCAAAAAGGATTTGAGGTGCTGCCAGTGTCTGTTGACTTATAAGCAACATTAAAAATATTATTACTGTATGACTAACAATATCTATTACTAAATAGTAGGCCTTATACAGACCGGGACCCACATCTCTTCTGTTCACTGGTACGTTACTAGCTCTGAGCACCATCCAAGGCACATGGCCACATTAATTGAATAAATGAATGAATTGGTGAATGGCACTCTGTGTTAGCTTTAAGAGATTTTCAGTATCACTTGTATTTCTTTTGTTGGAGATGAGTTGAGAAGCTACTTTGTATCTCTTTGTAAAAGAGAAACATTCTTAAAAAAAAAAGTTGTGATGTTTCAAAACGCAAGATTACTTTCCAAGACTTTTGATTTTGGAGCAGTTTTATTAGCTTGGTGAAGATCTAGTCCGGCCCTGGCTGTTTATCTGAAGGACGGGAGGAGTTGAGGAGAGCATGTGCAAGGGTGAGGCAAGAGCCCTCTCGCTGTCACCGTCAGTCCCTCTTTACACGCCCAGAATAGGTACAGACGCTGCCAGTGTGGGGCACTGGCCATATTGACACTTCTAGTTTTTAAGTGGACAGACCAGGAGACTTCAGTCCCAAAGTGGACAGAAGAGCCTTTATATAAAGGTCCTAAGACCATCATAGAGATGAGAAGCTAAACCCATAATTTGCTCCTTGCCCCTCCTGCTCTTAGGATATTAGTGGCAAGTTGTTTAACAAAGTTGAAAACTGAGTCTTTCCTTTGGAGAACCTTATTTCTTTCCACTTAAATTATAATTATCATCTGAAAGTACACCAATATTTGATTTAAAAATTTTAATATTTACATTTATAGTTATATTTCTACAAAGTTATATATTTAAAACCTCATCTAGAGAACTTCATTTAGAGTAATAGCAATTAGGAAAGGTTTATAGTAGAGAACATGCTAAACTGGCTTAAGGGTTTTTCCCCCCTTTGAAATGTGTAAAATTTCTTTAATTACCCAAGAACTTGAATGTTGTTAATAGGATTCTTAAGTTTAGCATAAAACCTGGAAAATCAACTGCGTGGTTAAGAATCAGCAGTGCCATCTAGTGCTTACTACCTTGAATTACGAATGGAAGTGCCAGCAAGGGATATGGGAGACTAAGAAATTCTGCTCTCTGTTCAGTGATTTACTTAGAGTGTGAAAAGTATCTCTCACCATGTTAAGACTTTAGGTTTATCTGATTAGAAGGGATCTTCCTTTTAATTCAAACCAGCAAAGACTACAGTTTTCTTTAAGGCCCCCTTAGTGCTGAATTTTTAAAAACATACAGTGACATTAAAAACAGCAATTATAATTTCACAAAGATTACATGAAGTCTTTTCTGAGTAGCAGCTCTCTAAGATGTTCTAATAAAACCCTGGAGTATAGGTTAAATTGAAAAAAATCTATAACATAAATAGGGTAAGCATATATAAGTAAGCAAAAGCATGGCAGGAATATAATCAGGTAATAATCTTGCTTCCTCCATACTTATTGTATGGTAATACAGTAATTTTGCAATCCTTAATTTATCTGCTACTTTAAAAGATGCTTTCCAAAGATTAACAAATATTGATGGGTTCAATCAGAAAAAAAAGTCTGCCTATTCATTAGTTTTAAGTTTATAATAGGTGAGTGTATGGGATCTTTGAAATTTCTAGAATAATTATATTTTAAAACCTTAGCACTTGTAAGAGTATTCATTTGGTTCTTATTTTGCTTTTTACTTTACCAACACACATTAGTTTACAGTTTAGCAAGAATCACCACTGAGACCAGTTTTAATAGTCCTTTGGTAATTCCAAGTTTCATATTGGAAGTGCCTCACATTGGAAGCTTCTTGACAATAGCTCATGAATTACTATTTTTTTCCCCATTAGTAGTATATGTCATGACAGTTAGTAATATGTGTTCATGATAAAATTTCAGGTATCAATCATTCTTTATAAACTCAGCCCCTGGAAATATTCACTTTTAATAGCTTGGTGTACTATTTTCAATTGCTATATTTGTTAATGAAAATCTTTTCTCTTTCCAGTGGACCAAAGGTAGAGGCACCCTATTTTCACTTTCCTCAGTGGTGCTTTCTTCCAGGGAATTTGCTGGCAATTTTTTCTGCTAATGTAACTGGTAATTTATTACCATGGTCAGGAAATGTGCACTTTCATTCCTGGTTTTACTGTTTCTCCCTTTTTGTGGCATTTAATTCCTTATGCACTTGACAACAACATGTATTTGTGTAGTGCTATGCATATTTCCTGGCCTGTTCAGATATATATCAACCCTGGACAGAAAGGTTATAGAAAGGTTAAAGACTTTTCCCAAGTTGGCTCACATGTGGCAAAGCCATGATTTGAATGCCTTCTGATTACACATGCCCTGAGGTGAACTCATCTGGTCCCATGACTTTAAATGCTGTCTGAATTCTGATGATTCTCAGATTTGTTTTTCCAGCCCTGACTTCTCGCCTGAGCTTCAGACTTGTATATCCAAACTGTTGTTGTCTCCTTCCCCCTCCTCCTCTCCCTTTCCCTTCTTCTCGTTCACTTTGATTATATCTCAAACTTGATTTCACAATAAAGAGGATCCTTGATGTCCCTACCCCATCCAGTTTCTCTCAAGGTCTTTTCCATCTTAGCTAATGGCATCATTAGCCAGTCATATGCTCAGGCAAAATCATGAAGTAATACTCAGCTTCTCTCTTTCTCAAGCTTGACATTGAAACTGAGCAGGACCCCATGGGGCTCCTGGGCATGGAAGCCTTTCTGTGTCCCCCATTTCTTTTTGATAGCGAACAGACTCCAGCCTCCATGACATTTCCTGAGTTATAAAGGGCAGATTTGAACAGTTGCTAATCAGAGAGGGGACGGATGCAGAGACAAGGGAGGAGCAGCCACAGCCAAGAAACAATAGTGCAGCCTCAAGGGACACACATAACAATATCTTTGAGCTCTTTATAGAACTAAAACACCCCCAACAAATGAAAGGTGTTAGTATTCTTCATTCCAGATTAAAGGAACCAGAAAAGCTCATCAAGATTAGGAGACCACCTGAGACCAGATTAAAGGGGTGCAGGCCCTGCACACACCCTAATCTTATCAGCAACCCCACCCTTGAACCTCTGCTATAAAACTCCTCACTAAATCCTCCCGGGTTGGGACACACAGTTTTCAAGGACAGGAGCCCGCTGTGTCCCCCTTTGCCTGGCAAAGCAATAAAGCTATTCTTTTCCATATCATCCAAAACTCTGTCTCCGAGACTCAATTTGGCACCATTGCTCAGAGGCCGAGTTTCGGCATCAACATCAAATCCATCAGCAAGTGCTAAACCTAATTATTTTTCACCAACCTACTTTCATCTTTTACTTGGGCTACCATAATCACGTCCCAACTGGTTTCCCTGCTTCTACTCTGTTCCCCATTACCTTGTTTCATTTTTTCATTGTACTTAACAAGATAGGATATTATTTGTTATGGATTTCTTGCCTGTCTTGCTCCCTCTAGAATGTAAGCACTACAAGGCAGAAACCTGTCTTGTTACCACTGAATCCCCAGGGCCTAGAACACCGCTGGCACTAGTGAATTTCATGTTGAATGAATGAATGAGCGAATGAATGAGCAAATGAATGAATGAAAGGAAGAAATCTGGTGCTTTTTCAGTAGTTGGGGATTCAGGAAAAATTATTCCTTTGCTGATTTTTTTTGTTTTTTTAATTAAGGGTACTTTAATTAATTAATTAATTGATTTATTTTTTGCTGTGTTGGGTCTTCGTTTCTGTGCAAGGGCTTTCTCTAGTTGTGGCAAGCGGGGGCCACTCTTCATCATGGTGTGCGGGCCTCTCACTGTTGTGGCCTCTCCCGTTGCAGAGCACAGGCTCAAGACGCGCAGGCTCAGTAGTTGTGGCTCACGGGCCCAGTCGCTCCGCGGCATGCGGGATCTTCCCAGACCAGGGCTCGAACCCGTGTCCCCTGCATTAGCAGGCAGATTTTCAACCACTGCGCCACCAGGGAAGCCCCTCCTTTGGTTTTATTAGGGCTCTTTTGTAAAGCGTTGAGAGACTTTTATTTAATAATATGTTCTTGAGCTTGGTATTAGAGCTTTATAATCTCAAATATATGGTATCATTTGAGACTTGTTGCATGCATCTTGTGCTCCCTGAGATATTTCTGAGAGATTTTCTGTGGAAACCTAAAAATGAAACCAATTATACTTTTTTCTGGGAAAGGCCTGGCCCAATAAATGAATGGGAAGAAACTGTTGCTGGTTGAGAGAGGCATTCAGTATACCCTTCAACAGTGTTTTAAAAGAGAAAAAAAGAGAAGTGAATGCAAAACATCTCTATTTGCTTTGCACTGCCCTGCTTCCAGTAAGGTTAACTTTGATTAAAGAGGCAATTGAGATTGGGTTGATTAATAAATTTTTAAAGCTGGAAACTTAAAATGAAGGTCTAAGGATTCTGAAATACTATATTAAAAAAAATCAGTGACTCTATTAAGAAATGCAAAACAAAATGAGGGAAAGGTAGGGAGAGAGATTGATTGGTTATTCTATATTTGGTGTAATGGAAAATATTTTTCTTGAACCAGCAAGATCTGGGCTGTGATTCAAATCTTGCCGCTAGCCAGCCCCATGTCCTTGGGCACATCGCTTCTGGAATCTAGGTTTGTTATCTCTGTTGGCGGTTTAGGGTGATCACATGAGCTGAATCTCGGGAAAGAATTCTTAATAGTATGAAGTATGATACAAATACAATGTAGTATTATTATTTTGTAATGCTAACAATGCTTTGTTGAGATATAATTTATAAGCTATAAAAGGCACAGATTTTTTTAAAAAAGAGTTTAAAAAACTCTTTTTTCCCTTCCACATATAATTGACATACAGCACTGTATCGGTTTAAGGTGTGCAGCATAATGATTTGCCTTGCATCCATCATCAGATGATTACCACAGTTAAGTTTAGTGAACATCCATCAAGTCGCATACATACAACATTAAAGAATTAGAAAAAAGAAGCAGTATTCTTCCTTGTGCTGAGAACTCTTAGGGTTTACTGTCTTAACAACTTTCATAGGTAACGTACAGCAGTGTTAACCATATTAATCATGTTGTGCATCCCAGGCACTCATTTATCTTGTAACTTGTAAAGGGAGTTTGTCCCTTTTGACTGCCTTCATCCAGTTCCCCCTTCAGCCCCCTCCACACCCACAACTGGTAATCACAGATCTAATCTCTTTTCCTATGAGTTTGTTTGTTTTTGAGGTGTAATTGACCTACCACACTGTCATTACAGAACATCATGATTTGATATTTCTGTACATTTCCAAATGATCACGCAGTAGGTCTAGCTATGATATGTCACCCTACAAAAATATTACATAGTTATTGACTGTATTCCCACACACTGGACATTTCATACTCATAACTCATTTATTTTGCAGCTGGAAGTTTGTATCTCTTTTTTTTTTTTTGCGGTACGCGGGCCTCTCACTGTTGTGGCCTCTCCCGTTGCGGAGCACAGGCTCCGGACGCGCAGGCTCAGCGGCCATGGCTCACGGGCCCAGCCGCTCCGCGGCATGTGGGATCTTCCCTGACCGGGGCACGAACCCGCGTCCCCTGCATCGGCAGGCGGACTCTCAACCACTGCGCCACCAGGGAAGCCCTGGAAGTTTGTATCTCTTAATCACCCTCACCTATTTCTTCTTTCTTTAAAAATAAATTTATTTATTTTATTTCTATTTATTTTATTTTTGGCTGCGTTGGGTCTTCATTGCTGCACGCGGGCTTTCTCTAGTTGCGGCAAGTGGGGGCTACTCTTCGTTGTGGTGCGCGGGCTTCTCATTGCGGTGGTTTCTCTTGCTTCGAAGCACGGGCTCTAGGTGCGTGGGCTTCAGTAGTTGTGGTGCACAGGCTCAGTAGTTGTGGCTCGCGGGCTCTAGAGTGCAGGCTCAGCTGTTGTGCACGGGCTTAGTTGCTCCGCGTCATGTGGGATCTTCCCAGATTAGGGCTCGTACCCATGTCCCCTGCCTTGGCAGGCAGGTTCTTAACCACTGTGCCACCAGGGAAGCCCTTGCCCTCACCTATTTCTTTCCTTCCTCTACCTCCCTCCCCTCTGGTGACCACCTATTTGTTCTCTGTATCTATAACTCTGTTTCAATTTTGTTACGTTTGTTCATTTGTTTTAATTTTTAAATTCCACATATAAGTGAAGTCATACAGTATTTGTCTCTGTCTGACTTATTTCACTTAGTGTAATACCTTCTAGGTCCATCCATGTTGTTGCAAATGACAAGAATTCATTCTTTTGTACGGCTGAGTAATATTCCATTGTATATGTATATACTGCATTTCTTTATCCATTCATCTATGAGGGCACTTGGCTTGATTCCATATCTTGGCTATTGTAAATAATTTTGCAGTGAACATAGGGGTGCATATGTCTTTTCTAATTAGTGTTTTTGTTTTCTTCAGATAAATACATAGGAGTGGAATATTGCTGGATCATATGGTAGTTCTAGTTTTATTTTTATTATCATTATCTCACCCTTCTAGTATGAAGATCCAGGTTTTCATTCTCTTGCTGTTTTCAACTTTGGGGTCCTAGCTACGAAGATGCCAAGAGCTGAACTCAGAGTTTCATGAAACAACTTAAAATAGTTTTAAATGAGTTTTCTGGGAAATTTTTGCTTGCTTGTTTAACTGATTGTTTATGTGTACCTGAAATTAACAACAGCAACGAAAACATCTTTTATGTAGGACCATCAGTGAGGCTTTATGTTCTTCTTATAAATTTCTGACCATCCTCTAGGATCTCAGATATCTCAGAAGTGTTCTTTGGATATATTAGGGGAGAAAGAATGAAGGTTTTCATGTCTTTAAAAGCAATTATAGGTTCAGGTCTCTGAAAAAGAATTAAGTGCCAGGAATGGCACTTCTGCTAACATTTGTTCTTCACTTTTTAAAAAAAACTTTTTAAAAGCCGGACTACTGATGCATTTGAATGCCATTAGTACCTATTTCTTAGTTTAGCAGTGTTATTAATTTTTCTTCTTAAAATGGTAGGAAAATGATCCTGAAGCAGTACTATTGCATTTGTTTACTTTATTTATTTATTGTTTTGAATTTTTGAATTTTATTTCATTTATTTTTTTATACATCAAGTTCTTATTAGTCATCCATTTTATACACATCAGTGTATACATGTCAATCCCAATCTTCCAATTCATCACACCACACCCCCCCACCACATTCCCCCCTTGGTGTCCATACATTTGTTCTCTACATCTGTGTCTCAATTTCTGCCCTGCAAACTGGTTCATCTGTACCATTTTTCTAGGTTCCATATATATGCGTTAATATATGATATTTGTTTTTCTCTTTCTGACTTACTTCACTCTGTATGACAGTCTCTAGATCCATCCATGTCTCTACAAATGACCCGATTTCTTTCTTTTTTATGGCTGAGTAATATTTCACTGTATATATGTACCACATCTTCTTTATCCATTTGCCTGTCGATGGGCATTTAGGTTGCTGCCATGACCTGGCTATTGTAAATAGTGCTGCAGTGGACATTGGGGTGCATGTGTCTTTCTGAATTATGGTTTTCTCTAGGTATATGCCCAGTAGTGGGATTGATGGGTCATATGGTAATTCTATATTTAGTTTTTTAAGGAACCTCCATACTGTTCTCCATAGTGGCTGTATCAATTTACATTCCCACCAACAGTGCAGGAGGGTTCCCTTTTCTCCACACCCTTTCCAGCATTTGTTGTTTGTAGATTTTCTGATGATGCCCATTCTAACTGGTGTGAGGTTATACCTCATTGTAGTTCTGATTTGCATTTCTCTAATAATTAGTGATGTTGAGCAGCTTTTCATGTGCTTCTTGGCCATCTGTATGTCTTCTTTGGAGAAATGTCTATTTAGGTCTTCTGCCCATTTTTGGATTGGGTTGTTTGTTTTTTTAATATTGAGCTGCATGAGCTGTTTATGTATTTTGGCTATTAATCCTTTATCTGTTGATTGGCTTGCAAATATTTTCTCCCAGTTTGAGTGTTGTCTTTTTGTCTTGTTTATGGTCTCCTTTGCTGTGCAAAAGCTTTGAAGTTTCATTAATTCCCATTTGTTTATTTTTGTTTTTATTTTCATTACTCTAGGAGGTGGATCAAAAAGATCTTGCTGTGATTTATGTCAAAGAATGTTCTTCCTATGTTTTTCTGTAAGAGTTTTAGAGTGTCCGGTCTTACATTTAGGTCTCTAATCCATTTTGAGCTTATTTCTGTGTATGGTGTTAGGGAATATTCTAATTTCATTCTTTTCCATGTAGCTGTCCAGTTTTCCCAGCACCACTTATTTAAGAGACTGTCTTTTCTCCATTGTATATCCTTGCCTCCTTTCTCTTAGATTAGTTGGTCATAGGTGCATGGGTTTATCTCTGGGCTTTCTACCTTGTTCCATTGATCTATATTTCTGTTTTTGTGCCAGTATCATATTGTCTTGATTACTGGAGCTTTGTAGTATAGTCTGAAGTCAGGGAGTCTGATTCCTCCAGCTCTGTTTTTTTTTTCCCTCAAGACTTCTTTGGCTATTCGGGGTCTTTTGTGTCTCTATACAAATTTTAAGAATTTTTGTTCTAGTTCCATAAAACATGCCATTGGTAATTTGATAGGGATTGCATTGAATCTGTAGATTGCTTTTGGTAGTATAGTCATTTTCACAATATTGATTCTTCCAATCCAAGAACATGGTATATCTCTCCATCTGTTGGTATCATCTTTAATTTTTTTCATCAGTGTCTTACACTTTTCTGCATACAGGTCTTTTGTCTCCCTAGGTAGGTTTATTCCTAGGTATTTTATTCTTTTTGTTGCAATGGTAAATGGGAATGTTTCCTTAATTTCTCTCTCATATTTTTCATCATTAGTGTATAAGAATGCAAGAGATTTCTGTGCATTACTTTTGTACCCTGCAACTTTATCAAATTCATTGATTAGCTCTAGTAGTTTTCTGGTAGCATCTTTAGGATTCTCTGTGTATAGTATCATGTCATCTGCAAGCAGTGACAGTTTTACTTCCTCTCTTCCTATTTGTATTCCTTTTATTT